>NW_028281230.1:397500-545000 GCF_059751285.1 Brachycentrus maculatus
ATATCCCAAAATAAAGTCACGCTGAGTGAGATGTCATGGTACCCGATTGTCCCCATATGGTAATATCGGTATGCACAACGGCTCTATGGTTACACATTAACTTTTATAACAGACGATAGATGGCATATTGGCTACGTGACGCCGAGGGAAATTGGTGATATACTTTTATGTATCATTTTGGGACAATTTTACGCCGCGAATCTCGGATCGAAATTGTTGTATCAAAAAATGTCAGACATTCTTTGGGCGACACGCCCGCGACGCTTTTCAAATTACTCCTGGCATTATTATTGGCATTTTGTAGACACTGAAGGCATAATACAGATAAAACAAATATTTTAAGTCATAGACAAGAAATTACATTGTCGATTCTAGCTCTCCTGCGTTATGCAGATAAAACTTAAATCGTATAAGACATGGACAAGAAATTAACTCGTATATTATCGCTCTCATGACCAACTGCCAATCTGTTTTTGTATTAATTTTAGACCAGCGTTTTATTGTTGTTGCTATTTTCACCATTGCTTTAATCCAAAATGTAAACTGAGCGTTGAGGGGCAGTTTACATTTTCGGAAAGGTTATTGTATTTCAGTTCAGAAGAAACAAGATAGATTTAACTCTTTATGTATGAAACATGTTAAAATACAGTTGAACGGTGACCTAAATGAGACTAAGTGATCACTTTTTAATCTTATGCAATAGTGTTTTTCAGCACAAAAATATATTTCTGTGTGCTGAAATAAATTTCACATTGAATATTTATTTTAAATACATCTTACACTTAGTAAATACAACTGTATACTATTTTTCATAAGACAAGTGTTTTGGTGTATAAAATATCATTTTATCAAGTATTTACATTTAGGAGTTGTGATCTTGAGACGTTGATGGATGACGAAGAATAAAAAGAAACTTTTTCGATAACTTATTACATGCTTAGAGCATCAGATTTGTTAATTTAAAGTCATATTTACAATGTAAAAGTCAAATATGAAATATATAAACATAACCACAAAAATGTCGAATCAATTAATGGAATAACCAAAAAAATATATCTATTTGGCGTCTCTAATTTAAAACTTCCAGGAGCTTTTTGTTTTTGTTTTTTATGTAACTGAAAACTATAAAAGAAAATAGTTTTCTTACATTGTTTAAAGTTACATCACGTGTATCCTTAAATACGCTTATATATTCTATACATTGCAAATGTTATCTCCGTTTTTTAAAAGACCCTTTAGCGCTAAACGATACTCCTGGACCCAAGATACCAGTGAGGAGGGAGTTTCGGTGGTCACTCACACTTTCACGCGAATCACCAATCGAACTCTCAACTTTAAGTATTATTTCTCCCCTTATAAAACAGTATATTTGTTTACGACTTTCTAATCACTAATCGACCTCTCAACTTCTAGTATCATTTCTTGGCTTACAAAGCAGTATTGTTTTGTTTGTTTACGACTTTCTGATCACTGATCGACCTCTCAACTTCTAGTATCATTTCTCGGCTTAGAAAGCAGTATTGTTTTGTTTGTTTTCGACTTTCTGATCACTGATCGACCTCTCAACTTCTAGTATCATTTCTTGGCTTACAAAGCAGTATTGTTTTGTTTGTTTACGACTTTCTGATCACTGATCGACCTCTCAACTTCTAGTATCATTTCTCGGCTTAGAAAGCAGTATTGTTTTGTTTGTTTTCGACTTTCTGATCACTAATCGACCTCTCAACTTCTAGTATTATTTATTTACTAACAATACAGTATTGTCTGTTTAAGACTTGTTTAAACAGACATTAGTTACACGTGTGTGAAGTGATCACTCAACCAGCCCATTACAAGTCATTAGCCCTGTAAATACCCAAACTTTCATATTCTTCTTTGTCTATGTTGAGTTGTCAAAATGTACAAATATTTTTCTTTATAAAATTCTTATCCTTTTTTTGCTAATGCTTAATTTGTGTGCCTCTTATTTTCATTAAGTCATTGAAAACATGCAATATTTCAGTTTCCAAAGGAAAAGAATAAAAAAAATTAAATACTAGGCACGTTTTTATCATTTTGCCATATTTAAAATTCACGAATAAAGGGGTTATTCCGTATTTCCACCGGAAGATGTGCGGGGGTAGCTTCACTTCCGACAGGTAAACGAAAATGGCGGATCCAATGTCGGCTCGGCGGGAAAACACTTTATTATTATTGTTATTATCACACATGTCATGGGGGAGAAGGCCTCCCGAAAGGGTGACAGGCGTCGATACGTTAAAATGTAAAATCGTCCCTAACGATTTTATGAAAATGTAAAGGAGCTTCTTTTAATTCGTGTCGCTCTCAATGTTGAATAATTCATGACGCTCGTTTAAATTTATTCCAGATATCCTTTTTTATTACACGTAATTGAATTCAGTTTGTTTCGATTTTATTCCTCCGTAACGTTACGCAGAATTTATTTTCAATTTGGTATATCTTTATATGATGTGGTATAATAAATAATATATTCGAGCTATTGTTTTAATTATTGTTTTAATACTAATACAACTACACACAAAATAAAAACTATAATTTTTTTTATTTATTTCATTATTGAGTACATACTTATTAACAAAAAAAAGAGTGTAAGTCCCTCTCCAAGTACAAGAGCTTAGTCTCTTTTTTGGAGAGGAATAGCGTAACTAATATTAAGATATGTTAATAGAATAAATATCTAGCACATAAAATAAATAATATTTCTTTATTTTTAGTATATAACAGTAATAAAATAACCGGTATTGGTTTAATATTTGTGTTTTTTTTTTCATTCCAAAAATAATACGATTTTTGTTAGAAATCTATTTAAAGAATGATATTATAAATTTTATTTCTTGAAACACAAATTGTATTAAAATGAAATATATCTACTTTAAAGAAAACTATTCATTTGAATGAAATTAAAGCTTTAAGTTTGTTTTTTTTACGATGACCTATGTATATTTAAATTTTAAAATACCCTTAAAATTAAAATATAAGTTAAAATATATTTTTTTCCCTTTGCCAGGACATTTATTTTGTTACCGACATTCTAATTATGCAAAAAAATCGGGTTGGACTCATTAAGCCTTTCTACGGTTGTTTTGATATTTATAAGACCTTCTCTAATAGGGTGAAATGCGAATGAAAACTTTGCGTTTGCTTTTAAAGATATACTACTTGTTATGTATTTTACAAAATAAAAAAGCATTATTAATGGACCAATTTTGATATCTATGATAACCATCAATATTTTTTTTATTCATCGTTTATAATTGGTCTATTTAATCAGTGGATATCTGAACTTAATATGATACATGTTTGTTTGTGTTTTTTTTTAAAAGTATATTATTAAACATAATACATTCTCGTAAAAACCACGTCGCTCTTTTTAAGGTATTCTAGAAACATTTTTTTAAGAAAAACCTGTAATAGCAATCAATTAAAAAATATATTACTAACTAACTAACTATCCGTCACGCCGCTTCCCCTCAGAAGAAGGCAGAAAACATAGAACGCCTTACCAATCTGTATTCTCGTATAAAACACGTCGCTACATACTCTTAACAAAGTTTAAAAAAAAGTGTTATTTATTTAAAAAAATATTATTACTTACTAACTTACTTCCACCTCCGTGGTGTAATGGTTAGCTTGTTTAGCTGCCGTGCTGGAGGTCCCGGGTTCGATTCCCAGGGGGGGGTGAAAATAAGTTTTAGGTATTTAACACTCTAATATTTATTTAATATTACCCTGGACTAGTCACTGAAGCGCAGGAGTGATCACCTGGCCTTCATCTGTTAACGATCAAGATAACACTGCGTCAATAAGATGCAGTCCCTATGCACCATTGGGTGCGGATAAGGGTTAGAAGAAGAAGAACTTACTTACCATCACACCGCTTCCCCGAAGGGATAGGCAAAGTGAAGAACGTCACACCAGTCTGTTATTGCAAACAAACTTCGCCTCTAATACATTTATGTATCTCTTCAACATATCCGCCGACTATTCCGACTCCTGACCTGACCACTTTCGATTAATTTAAATACTTAATCATACCAAGTTTTCATATTAAATTCATTATTTTTTAAATGGCTTTAAAAATAGTAACAAAAGTTGGACGTAGAAACTTTTCAGCAGTTGACAAGTATCTCTAAAAATAAGACTTAATACTGGCAGAAACATCCTCTCACGGGTGACTGCCAAATAAAAAAAATTGATTACTTAGTAAACACCACTTTTTCTTAAAATTTTCTGTGACGCTTGTTTCGATACATTCCGCATCGTTTTCAAACACGTGTCACAGTAGATTTGAAGAAAAAGTGGTATTTACTAAGTAATACATTAATTAAAAATGGATAGATTTTACCACAAAGTGACTGCCAACATAAAATAAAATAATAATAATTAAATAATGCATTGCCCAGTGACGCATGTTGATACACCCATGGAAATAAATCTACACTTCACCATATGAGTAATTAGTAATTTCGATGACTTACTTTAAACTAGCGCCCTTACAAAATCACTTCCATTGTCTCGGCGCTACGTTGTAAATGGTAAATGTCGGTACATGTACCGGCAGTCGTAAAGTCTGAGAAGACGGTGACTTAGTCGAGTTCGGCAAACACCTTAATGAGATATCCGCGAGGCGGCACTAACTACCCCGCGATACGTACATAACTCAACATTTTCTATACAACAGGGATGGCGAACCTTTTTGAGCCTGAGTGCCTTTTTTTTCTATTTAATAATATTTCGCGTGCCATACGCTATGTACATAAAAATGTATCTAATGTTTGTGTTACTTCAGATTTTTAACCACTTAATGCTAGGCTTTTTTATTTTTTTATTTTTATAAAAAGTGTTAAAAAAAACATCAAGTTTTTTTGTAAATGTTGTATTCAAAGTGAATTCACTTTTCAAATAAAATATAACAATTTACGTCTACGATATTTTGTACTAATTCATCGTCGAAAAATTAATTGAAAAATTCAAAATTGGAACGCATTTCGCACGCGAGCGTGACTCGTTCAAAAGTATGAAGCATAAACAAACTATTAATACATCGAAAAAATAAATCAGTACTTATTAATGGCAAAATAAAATACATATATAATTAAAAAATCGTCTTAATAAAAAAAAATCTAGAACCCTTAGTAGAATCTAGAATCTAGAACTTCATTAGGATTGAGATTTTTGTTGTTGGATGCAAGTTACCATATTTTTTTTTATATCGGGTTCATAGCTGATAGCTTTTAATAGAAAACAAACAGAAGTACTTTCGTCTGTAAGTCTAATTTAAAAAAAATTGTAAAATCACTTTTTTTTCTTTCTATTTATTCGCATGCAAAATTATCTCGCATGCCACTTATGGCACGCGTGCTATAGGTTTGCCATTCCTGTACTATACAATATACGTTACAGATGACAATGCGAGATGTTTAAGAGCTCCAATATTTGTTGAAGACTTTGCGGATTATTTTGAATGAAGAGGAATTCAATTATTCGCTAGCAGGAAGTTGAAATTGGAGAAGATTAATAAGAAATATGAGAGTTGTCCCATTTATTAATCCTGTTCTCGGCGCCAAAATAATTATCAATTAATATATTTGATATAACTAAGTAACCATCAAACCGTTTCCCCGCAGGGGTAGGAAGAGATATAAGAATGCCACACAATTATGTCTTTGCAAACAATCTTCGCCACCAAATCCTTGCATCTCCTCATACATACACGCCGATTATTCCTACTTCTGACTTGACTGCTTTCAAGTATTTGACGTACTCGGCCATGGCATCGGTGTTCTTCTGCTCCTATTTCTATATACATTCACCGCATAAAATTATTTTATCGTTCTTTCCTCATTCATACGTTCCACATGTTCAAAACATTTTAACACACCTTTCTTAATTTTATCGATAGTGCTTATCTCAGCCTTAGATTATTGTCTTATTTCACCATTCGAACATCCATCACACATCTTTTTACCGAGCATTCGTCTAGCAGATCGTATTATGACTGCATTGAAAATTCTTTTACCCTTTTTTTACCAAATTTTGGTGTTGCACTTTACTTTCATGCATGAGGGTTGACACCAAATCTCCATTGTGAATTGCCAGTTCAGCTTTCGCTGTTAGGCTTAACTTAAAGTAAAATACATCCAAGGTTACTATCCGTTTTAAACAATTCATTTTAAATTTTGTCGATGTTCAAGAGAAAATATTATTACAAAAGTATTTCCAGCATAAAATTTTCAACACCAGTGTGAAATGATGTAAAATTGTAATAATTTAAACCACGGTTTATCATCTCATACGACTACGAAAATTTTCGAAGAGAAAAAAAAAACTTTATTATTCTGGCTTATTTAATTTTCCCGCTGGCATGCGTCTCTTAAAATCAGATTTATTTACCGAATTTTCAAATCACAACCGTCTTATTTCTATTTATTTTTCCTCATTGGCCATTTTCCATCGGCGGCATAATAATTTTGCATTTGTATAGGCTTCCGCCTTGAATAGGGCTGGAGGGGAAAATACGTGTATATTTTTTGTCGTATCTCCATTTATTTTCTGCTCCCCGCCTCGTTTCTCACCCCGGAACCCCGGTTTATGATTGGGTTATACGTCTACTTACATTTGTATGTCACTTTATTATTGGCGATATTACGTTTGGCGGTGACAGCTGTAGATGGTTTATTATTTAAAAAAATGGTTCATAAACTCACGGAACTGGGTTCTTTCATGAAAAGAAATGTTCAGCTCGAAATTAAAATAAATAAGAGATTGAGCAAACTTATTTATTTCACTCGTAGATCTGTTTATCTTTCATGATCTCCTGGTAGATTGGATGCATATTTTAGAACTTTATTGAATTAAAAGAAGTGTAATTTAAAAAAATATGTTTATTAGTTGCTTAGGAAAATTCTCATTGCCTTACAAGGATTTATAATAGCATATTGAGTTTATGTCTTAAAAATTATGGTGGATTTGTATGGTTAATAATAAATGAATAAGGTTGATCCCTTAAAACAATACAAATAATACAACAATACAATATACACAATGGATTCAATATCTTATATCAATCAAGATTTATCACAAAGCTCAAATAAATCATTTGTCTTATTTTTCTTGTCATATTTTCTAAATAAGACACCACTAAATCTGATAGATCTTTATATCTTTTGCACCCTCTGTTTTCAATTTAAATCTTTCTTTTTCAAAAGTTGAACATATCCACACTAAATGAGTGTAATTAATTGATACGTTCTTTATTATCGCTCATTTAAATTGGTTAACGATTAATATAGGGATTTTGTTCTACTCGTCATTGTCTCGATATTTGTATCGTGATGTGTCCCTAGTTTTATACAATTTGTCTTTGAAGTGAGGTTTGATCTTTCCTTGTTCCCATTTTTGTCCCTCCCGTCCCTCATCCAGGTATTTTCAAAAATTTACCTATGTTGAATTTTGTAATTGGAATTATACAAGTACTTGTTTTGTGTAACTCGTTCATGTGAATGACTTTATTGATACAATTATTCTGTAAAATTCTCAATTCAAAATAAAATAAAAACACGAATAAATTATAGACACCTGTCTGATGATGTCGATCACGATAAAACCCGGTTGTTGATCGAAAAAAAATCATGAAGAAAAAACTACATGGTTGTTTTTTTATTCTATTAAATGCAGTTCCACCAAAAAATATCAGCACAAAATTTAAATGTAGTAAATGAATATTTTTTTTATACAAACCAGTTGCAACTTATATTCAAAAATAATAATACCCCGTTTTAATTATTCCTTCCACTCCTCGAAGGTTTAGGGCACGTCTACAACCGCACTTGAAATATAACAGAAATAAATATAATAAAAGCGACACTCCTATTTATCACCATTTACACATGGCGACATCTTACGATTTACGAGTCTCCGCCCTCGAATAAAATTAATATAAATCGTCGCTATGCGTGCTGGAATATCCATCTACGTCTTTGAATCGCCCATTTTGCCCGCATTTTTTGAGCATCGTCATATTTCACGCCGGCAAGAGGCGGGAAGCTGTGCTTATTAAACAATTTCTGCCTCTCGCGTTTTCCTGAAATTTGAAGAAATCTCATTCATCTCAATCCAAATCGCCCACGACTTGTTGGTCCTTCAATTTCAATGCACAACTCCGTGCGTTTTATACAAATTTATTGTTTAACTCGGTGACTCTCATACAATGAATTGTGTAATTTTTTTATTTGGAACAAGATTATACTTAAACAAAATCATCTATCGAAATTAACCTAATGGTTGCCGGGAAAATTTTTCGTCTATAAAGAAATAAGAAGTTGGAAGAGTATGAAATAAGTTTCATACTCTTCTAACATCTTGTCCATTCCATAACTTATATAATGGAATCACGTTTTTACAATCTTCTCGAATTGGTTGGGTTCCCGACATATTTCTAAGATAAAGAAAACGTATGATTCAATAACTTTATTCGATTTTTATTGAGAGAACTCTTGTGAACTTACAAAAAATAATAACAGAAATATTTGTCGTCGATATAAAAACGTGTGATATTTTATTTCCCATATTCGTGCTTCAGAGAAAGCTAAGGGTCGTCTACGTCAAAAGGAAAAAGCTCTCGTATTTTATAACTTGAATAGCTTTTGAATGTTTCATTTTTACATCACACATAATGGAAAATAACTCAAAAGCTTTTAGAAATAATTTCGCTGTCAAGCAAAAGCGGCTTTGAAAAACGAAAGTAGAATTTTGTTCCTTACGGTCTAATTATTAACCGTTGTTGTTCCGAGGGTGAAGATCAGGAGCACATAACTAATGTGGGGCTTATTGTATCGTGGCTTTAGTATCCGGTCTGCGGTGGCCTGCGGCGGGTCTAAGTAAATTGACCCGCTCAATCTTTCCCGGGTCGGAAGGGATTATTTATCGGTACTGTGACTAAATGATCTCCGACAATTCATT
This sequence comes from Brachycentrus maculatus, assembly GCF_059751285.1. NCBI lineage: Eukaryota > Metazoa > Arthropoda > Insecta > Trichoptera > Brachycentridae > Brachycentrus > Brachycentrus maculatus. The sequence continues at coordinate 406,483 of NW_028281230.1, forward strand.
GTATCCGAGTAGCTACTTGATAGGGACGCGAAATAATTTTCATGCCGCTTTATATCCCAATAAAGTTTCCCAAAGAAAACATAATTTAAAAGCACTCTCCTTTCTTCCCTTCTTTGTAAATGGTAAACAATTTTGATTGAGTGATCTGGCACGTCCTGTATTGACATTTTTCTAAGCCTCGCGTAGCCTGTTCCATTTCCGTATAATTTTTAGATCCCACGAAAACCCACTAGCTCTTACATTGAAAGCCCGTAGTGATGTATTACATTTAAGAAATCCTTGTGTTTGGCTGACCGACGCATGGCCATACATTATTCAGGGATGCGGTTAAAATTATTCCTATTCTGACAAAACATTTAATCGGAAATATTTGGAAAAGGTCACGCTTAAAGATTTTGTTTACAAAATATGCCATATTATTGGTTTACCCTTTTGTCTTCGTTTTTAGTGACTTTAGTGAAATTTATGCTTGTCTAGACCTTGGATTAAGTCACGATTAGGACGCTGTGATGACCCGGAGGCTTTATAAGGGTGAGTCATTACTCTTAAGACGTGATCCCGAACGGACCTTCACCTTTTTTGCTGTCTGCTACCCTATGACAATTTGGGATTTAAGCCACCAATATTGTCTCAAAACAAAAACACAAATGTTGGTCAAGATTTATCTGCATGCGACTTGATTTATTAATATTAATTGTAAGAAGCTTTGCTTTATTATGATCATTTAAGAAAGTCATTAAAAAAATGTAATTCATTTAGTGGTTCATAGCAATAACATTTTACAAAAAGTTTTCTTTTATGACATGTTATCAAGGAACATTTTTGGTATCATTAAATATCACACCCTCCTTGTCATTCATCATTTACTTTGTGTAATACCACTTTGATAAACACTTATAGTGAAGAATCAATACTAATAAAGTTCATAAATATTTTTTATTGATGATCAATTCATATCTTTGCACCCAAATTCAGACGCTTTCGCAAATTATGATTAATTTATGTTTGAAAAATTGCTATCATTTTAAGATGTTAAAACTTTATGCAATGCTTCAAGAATTTCATTCTATACCAGGGACTCTTGGGTCAAATAAGAAACTTACCACATGAAAAAGACAATGCACAAAATGTTTAAAAAAAAAAAAAAAAACATAAAAGCCAAGACGAGAGTATAGTTCAAGTATGATACTAAAACTGCACCTGGCTCATATCCAACAACTTTACTTATCCCATAAATATTCTTTGAAACAATCTCCAGGTGTAAAACATAATGCAACACACTTTATCTACACTTTTCAAATAACTCATTCATGCTGCGTGCAAGCGCTGAAATGATGCTTAAAATAATATACTTATTGTTAAAGAACTAGATGAGTTTTGTCGTTTCATCATCAACATATCAATAAAAAATATCTATGAACGTTATTAGTATTGAGATCTTCTGGACGAAATCAAGTCTTCTACAAAAAGCACGTTTTTATCGTAAACAACAAAAACGGGAATTAAAGATTAACTCAAATAATTATCGTATGTCTATGTGATTCAGTATTTTACACTTAGTAGATAATAGTATTTAAGATAAAGTGAATGTAGGATCTCAAATATTAGGAAGTGTAGGCAAAGGAAAAATGCTTGTCTACATGTTTTTAGTCAAATGACATAAAACAAATATTTCAGCGTATGACAACGCACAACCAGCCTATGACAGATCATAAACCCTGTAACCCAGATTTCCATATTCTTCTTCATCCATGTTGTGATGTCGAAATGTAAAAATTATTCCTAATTGGAGGAAACCCAGATTTATGAAAAAATATTTGGACACACTCAAAATGTTCTTAAAAGTAAATCATTCAAACTCATGAATCTTTCCTGAAGTGCTTGCTAACCCGAAACCGAAATTAGAAGAATGAAAAAATAACAAACTACATACGAAAACTATAATTGTGTCAAAAATCGTCAAAATCACTGTTATTGGTATTACATTAACATATATCAGTTGTATATTCAATTGACTTAAGTGCCGATCGTATCTAATGGATATCGGCCACTGTTTCTTTAGTCCATCACCCATAACCTTCCTCTTCCTAATATGTCCCTAGTCATTGGTCCAGGCCGGGGGTGAGTGAATAGCCTCCTCTGCATTATGTATTACTGCGCCCAAGGGTGGAAATACCTTCGCAGTAAATATCCATTATCTATCCAGCCGCCATAAGGGTTTATCAAGAGAGAGGGATGAATGATGGGTCTATGAAAATTCGGTGTTCATCCATCAAAAAAAAGTAAAAATAATTCAAAGCCTCTTTAAAATAGATAGCTAATCAGTTAGGTACATTGTGATTAATCTCTTTTGTGATTTATTGATTATTTAGTAAAAATTTTACATGTTTCCATGTATGAAACTATATTTTTAACGATGTATTTATTCTTTTTAACCCTTTCCGTTCCTACATATAGGTCGCCCCGCATCAAATTGATGCACTGTTAACTTGAGCATCAAATCCACAAATACAAGGTGATCAGTCCAGGTCAAAGAGAATAGAATAAAACATATTTTAAGAGATAAAGATGACGTCCGTGAAGTATTTCAGGGTGAACGAGTTTGCTGGTATATGAGAATGGAAGTTGAAGGGTGGGAAAAAGAAAGTAGCAGAAATTGTAAAGTTCTCGGGATAGCATACTGCTAGATTACGTCATTTAGATACTGCTAATGAATACTTCATTTGTTATTTAATTTTCTTATCTAATATTTAATTTTCTGTTCAATATAATCAAAACTTACTATTATTTCATATTATTATTATTTTTTTTTTTACTATTATTTACTTGAGAATAGAACTCAATCGACAAGAAATAAGGTGGTTTGGCGGATCTCCACAAAAATATATGTTTAAGAAATTTTAAATTATGGATATTGTATATTAAAAGCATTGATAACTTTATGGTAAGTTAAAAAAACACTCCTTATCAAACATTGTTTACTTTGTGTAATACCACTTAAAAAAAATGGTATTACGCAATGGATAATAAGGAGAGTGTTTTAAAATAAAAACTTACGCTTTAGATACTTTTGTTCAAAAAAGTCTTACATTTCTTGGTTTTATTTCTTAATCCTACAGACCGTTGTTAGTTTCAATAAAACTTTCAGACTCAAACTTTTCAAAAATCAGTAAATAAAAAATACATGTAATAATATCATGGTATAAGCTAGAATTCTAATCCGAAATATGTTATTCTCTTTCTTCTTGCAAATTTCATAGTAATAATTTCACCCATACAGAATAAATTAACTATGTCACGGTATGGAATTACTCCGCTCCAACATTTTGTGATTGGTTTTATGCTAATTTGACTTGTTGCTTGCGGAGAACGGTAATACGGGATTTGCAAAATACTTGTTATTTTTTTTGTTGCTGCTAGAATGTAGCTCGAATTTATCACGCTTTTATTTAATGCTATCCAAAAATATAAATCACTTTAAAATATAAAAGAAATAAATGTAATAAAAAAAATAAAAATAATAATAAATAAAAATAATAATTTATTTATGTTTTTATGGAAATGGAGCAGAGGTTAGTGAATTGAACTCAGATTTAATTAATAAGAAATTTTAAAATAACAACATTGTATAATTTATGATAAAAATATGATTGTATTCATTTAGGGTCGACTCGTGGCTCCGTGGTTAGTGTCGAGGACTTGTTAGTTGCACTGTCTGAGGCTTTACGTTTGAACCCACTCTGCTGTAACTTGATTTCCATATTTAAGACTAAGTCGCTTAGCTTACCTGAATGAATAAAAAATAAGTTATTTACCATGTACATCATCAATAACTTCTAAATAAAAAAAATAGTAAAAATGTTCAAATATATATATATATGTACTTAAGTCAGTCAGTTTTGATATCTTGCGGCCATAAAATTATGTGTACATATAAGCATTGCCTAATTTACAAAAGCTTGTACAGAAGAGTATGTAACTCCGAGTACCATAGTCAATGTTTTTATTCTTCTTTTCCCACGTAGTATTCCTTCTCTATTACGTTTTCAATATGCCAGTTATTTCCTTTGATCTGAACTCTTACTCTTCCTACAGTCTGTACATGTTTCAATAATATATAATATCTAAGAATCACCCCATCGATCAAATACGATGTCTAAATCATGTTATTTCCGTCTATTTCATATTAATTTACTGATGATTTAAATATCCTTTAGGATACTAAAATGTACATTGCTTATCTGGATTCTTTTTTCGAAGAAAAAGCTTTCTATAGGTTAAAATAGCCTAAGCACAACTAATTCCCTCTCAAAAAATAAACGTACTACGTACATTAATCTTTAGTTTTAAGTTGGTACATGAGTGGATTAGCTTCGCAGATAAATAATACTCGGAAGAACTGAGCAAGTGCCGTGATTTGTTCTTAAGTATTTTCAATCAGCCAGAATCACTTAATATTCCGTTTACAATGTTTATGGACTATCTTTACGACCAAGTGGATCTTGAGTAAGGGTGATCAGCTTAATACCTTCAAGTCTCAGTATCACATTTTAAATCCAGACGGTTTTATGACCACGCCATTAAACGAGTACCTTCTATACATATTCTTCTCTACTTTACGCACGGAACGTAACATTTTATTATGACTTTGCATATTTAATGAAAAGTTCTCTTTGCGTTTTTCTTTTTCCACGTATACCTCGTTTATTCCATTTGTTTTAAGTGTGTTTGTAAATAAATACTTTTCTACTAAAAACACCAAATGTTCTTTTATTATTTTCCACGTTTTATTTTAGATTTTTTTTTAAATCTGTGTTTATGGAATAAAACGATGTTTTGTTAAATTTGTAGTTATATGTATTATTAAAAATACAGATTCTTATTTATAACTTAAACCATGCAAATACAGGCATATTTTAATTATCAACTAAATTAATGAATACTTATCATGGATTTGGTATGTAAGAAAGACCATCATCTTTGAATGTTTGTTTGTATGTCTAAAACATTGTTCGCTGGGTATTGTGTGTACCGTTGTCCTCTAGGAAAGTGTAATCTGCGACAACCAGGAAAGCAGAAATACGATTTGAAGGAATCTCATAGGTCTGATATTCTAAGAATGTTGGTGTGATTGCCGTTTGTCCATAGGAACGCGTATCTACTCCACCTGTACCCGGGTAGCAGAATGAGCGAAGAGGTAACGTATATTGTCTGACCGGATGAATGTCGGCTGGCGGCAAACACTGTTCACAAACATTACATTATTCAGCCAGTACGCGGCGAGTACATTCGTTCGTTGCTCTTCCATGTTATCTCTGCGATGATATGTGCTCCTGGTAGAATTGTACGTCACATGTGAAACTAGTTTCGATCTACGTCACTGACACCAATAGAACGAACGCTTTTCTGAAAAGTTTTTTTTCCGAAAACGTAAATAATAATAATAATTGTTGAAATATAGATTAAAATGGTATTAAAGTTAAATAAATGGAACAAAAAATTCACTTGTTTGAATTTAATAATTCAAATTTGCCGAACAAAATTAAATTTCCGCTTTAAAGTATGTTAGTTTTGTAAGTTCAAGGCTTGGTTTAATATGGGTCTAAAATATAATTTTCGTGCAAAACTAACAATGTCGTAGGGTTTTTAATCAGCTCAAATATTTACGCCCGCTCCTACGCATGCATACGTAATGAAGGGAGATCAATCCAATTAGCTAAAAATTATTACATTTAACCATTGTAAATTTAAAAACGGGCGATTTACACCCCGATAAGGCCTAACCATTGTTTATTTACAAAACCGCCCCTAAATTAGCGGTTCTCTATACATAAAGCAGGCTTGCGGGTAGGAAGCTATGTGATTTACATACAGCATCGGGTGTGTCTACAATAACATGCTACAATACTGGTTACTCCCTAAAAAAGTAAGCTAAAAAAATCTGCTGGATTAAATTAATAATTTTACGTATGTTTGGTGAAAAGTGATGCTACAAAATGTAAATTCAAATATTGGTTCCAATACTTTTCAGCGACCTATAAAAATGCTGTGATTTTGAGATTTTTAAAAAAATTGTACTTATTTTCTAATGAACGAAACTTTCCAACGTTTTGTTAAGTATTTGATTCTCATTAAGACATAAAACATCTCTTGAAACTCGCGAATTAGTATTTTTTATATTGTTTTCAGCCGTATTAAAATAAATTCGTCTAAAAGAAGTCATCCTCGTCGGTATATATTCATTTTATAATGTTTTTCTCGCCTACTATTTATAGACAAACCTTTATAGATTTATTATCATTTTATGTGTAAAATAATTAATAAATATTTTGTTGTTTGTATTAATTTAATCGTAAATCATACGAAAACAAAAGTGATATACTTTTAAAATTTAATTTATTTTTTATTTTTATTTAATATTAAGAGAAATATTTGTGATATATTGTATTTGACCTTATTCCCATGTCCCAAAATGAGTAATGAAAATTACTCATTGGGAATATTATATGTTACTTGTGTATGTACGATAATTTGTATTTAAAATAAATAAATCCTAGCATTTTTCTATCCAAAATTCGACTTGGAGCATGGAGTTTTCTTTTATTATATAAATTATATAAAAAACAATTATATACAAAATTATATAAAAAACAATTACTAACTATTTTTAATCATTTACTTATCAGAGTAAGTTTGATAAAGTAACAAGATGGTTTATTCAAGTTATTATTATGATATAATTAAGAGTATGAAATATAATGGATTTGTTTTACTCACATAACTGTAGTGTCGTCTAATTTTGAGGTTATTTTATTCATAATGCGTAATGTACCTCGAGTCGGTTGGCACCGTGTATAACATGTAAATAAAGCACGTTTTCAATTCAATTAAGTTAATTAAGCCCTGTTCCGGTTTGGCGTTAATTTGAAATTGGGGAACTTGGAAATGGAAGGATTTGGTGAAAAAAAATGGTCTTAAACGGAAGGGGTAAAACTCATTAAACCTAGATGACTTAATTGATACTTTTTATCAAATCAAATTTTAAATATATTTACAAAATTTAACAAAATAATATAAGCCTTTTTTAATCATACCTGAAGGATAGTATTATTTTATTTTAACTTACTAACAAAAAAACCATCACGTTGCTTCCCACAGAGGTAGGCAGAGATAATATAACGCCACACTAATCTGTCTATGTAAATCACCTTTGCCTCTTCCACATTCATGCAACTCCTCATACACACAATTAAATTATTTGAAAAACTCGATAAGGCCAAGTATTTCTCCGTTTTCCCTTGCTTTTTTTGCCAAACTACATTTATTTTACTATATTTTCCTTATTTTGCTGTGATGAAAAAGAATGGAAAATCGAAACAGTGTTATCTTTTATTAAGTGGTTCGTTTAGCTTGGTGTAATTTTTATACCTTCCATTCCCATCATTTTTTAAAATTCAGTTTACGATCAAGTTAACATGGCATCGATTCTATTCAACACCCTGACTTTGGTTAAGGAAAAGCGTCAGGCGTATGCTTACTGAGAGTAAGATTATATAAAAAAATCATAACATTATCAATTTCATCGAATTTATGTTTTTTGTCTCTAGGAATAAAATGACAAATATTTACAAATCCTATTGGAATATGACCTTATTATTAAATATATACAATAAATTTTAAGTTCTAATCTCACCCCTTATATTCCACCCTCATTTAGTTAAAACCATATTTGAATAAATTACGGTCGCCTTATCATTTATGCGTTATAAATAATCATATTTGTTATAATTTCAATGATACGATTATTAAATGTCAATGATGATAATTTAAAAAAATTGTTTACTTTTTTACACGTCGCGAGCAAATCGCTTTGAGCGTTATTATTGTTTGTATTGGTGTAATTAATTAATATTTATTTCAGTACATTCCGATTCCTCATCAACATAAGAAGGAAAAAAATACTCGGAATATTTCAAACACACGTCATACTTATACTGGAAAATTATTGTTGTGTAAGATAGAAGACGAATTTCATTATAGGACTGCGATTGATTACTGTTATTCGTTATGTTAAAATAGATAACTAACCATTTTTGTTCAATAGATTCCATAGTCCTTATGACAGTACATGAGTATATCCACTGATAATAAACAGGACGATCGTAATATCAATTGACCATAATTGCACTGCTTTCAATATAAGTGACGAGCGCTATCGATAATCAGTCCCATTTATGTAATACCTCGGACGACTCTGCTCCCTTCTGCCTACCTAGCTCGAATCGAACTGGTATGTACATTACTCGTACTTGTAGACGTACTCACCCACCCTGGAAAACCACCCCGCATCCCCTATGATATACGAACTGCTTTAATGAGGTTTCCTTTCCACCAACGATTTATTTTCCCATGAAGAAATCTTCAAGGAGGTTTATATGGCGGTAAGACTTGGAGGTAACGGTAAATGTCCTTTACTTTGGGGGCTACTTCCGTGTTTTTATGGTATACACTCGGCGTTATGTTAAAAGATGTCAGATAAATAATGTATTTTTAACATGACCGGTATAGTTTGCTGTCTTAGATAAGAATATCACAATAATTTTGTTTATTTTTCAGTAATATCCCTCTCTACGCGTTTAACAAATTTTAATGAGACTTGTTTTTCTAAGTATGTTAAATAAACATTTCAAAAATATGTATTAATTTTTTCATCGTATACATTAAACTTTTGAAGTTTTACAAGCTAGTATTGTCTCTTTTTTTATTTTGTATCCCATCAAATATATTCTACTCCTATATCTAAGAATCTCTAGCACAGGGTGGTCTCTTTGCCTTCCATAATTAAGATCAAGTAAATTTTATCGATCCTTTACGGTTTCTCATGCATTACAAGCTATGGACATGTATTAGTTGTTTATGTATTCAAAAGAATTAATATTAGGGTAATGAGGTACTCTAGTCTGGAAGCTGTCCGAAGCTAGAAGATTTAGTTTTATCATCTAGCATTCATGATATGAACGATGAACATAATAAATACTGTTTGAATTCAGTACAGTACGTTATTGGACTAAAAGATTTTTTTAACAGTGGATTTTACATCTTATTTTTGGCCATTAATTAATAAACAATATTTTTCTTGCACATTTTTTTTCAGTGGCTACTGTCGCGAAATGGTATGCATTGAATATTAATATTTATAAGTTTTTTTCTGATTTTTTTGTGGACGTATATTAATGTATATACAGAATCTATTTTTCCACAGTTCGGAATCCGGGTTTTTGGGTTAAGGGGTTTATAGCGTTGATCCCTTAAAGCTTATTCGGGTTGTTTTATAATACGCGTAATATATTTTTACTTTGTGTTTTCAAACCAGCCATCACTGGAAGAAAAATTGGAACAAAAATCTAAACGACATTTTAATTTCAACTTTACTTTTAATTCTCCGTGTACAATTTAATTATTAATTCTGTAAATAAAATTAAATTCTACGAAATTTCTTCTCTTTAAATCTTAAAATGTTAAGTCTTGTTTTGGAAGATTATTATATTTAAATTTATTGCTACTTTCATAATTTGTAAGAACTTTTATTTTTAATTTAAGTTTTGCTTAGTAAATACCATTATTTCTAAAAATCTATTGTGGTACGTGTTTTGATATATTCGGCGTCATTTTCAAACACAGTATTGTCACAATAGAAATAGTAGTATATATTAAGTAAAACTTAAATTAAAAATGGATATTTTTCAGCCACATAGTGACTGCCGAACCAATAAATGATACTGTTTTGTAACTTGAAACACGAGAAAACTGTGAATGTACACGCAAGTGAAGTCTTTTTTGTAAATGATTTTAAATTCGGCAGTAATCCGTGGTTTTACATTATGTTACGAGTATTTACGTCTCATTTATTGTAAGCCGTTCTGTGTCGTATTGTCAAACGATACAAGCTAAGAGTGTAAATATTTCTTACCGACATTATTACGCTCGGGTAACCATCGCGAGTTTTTTCTTTATCTCCTGTTAACTCCGTGTTTTTCGCGCGCTATTACCCGCAGCGATCCCGATTTAACCGACTTGCGAAAATCGCTTTTGCTTTAATACACCCCTAAACCTCCTGCGCTCCTAATACTCTCCCAGGGATGATTCCGAGCGCACGCCACCCCCGAGAAATCGGATTATTTTTAAAGGGGTTCGTTTGTCATCTAATGACTCAATATTACTGGAGAATACCTTTTGGAGGTTCTGGTTCCATCTTGAGATAGTACGGGGATAAGGCGGGGACTCAATTTTACCCGAGGGGGTGAAATTTGAAATCAAAGTCGCGAGCCCCGCGGCGACTGAAACCAAATCTGCGATATTTCGAAATTGGCCGGGCGTAAAAGAAATCCAATCAGATTTTTTTTTCTTTTTAGCGTAGATAGACTCCAAATAACCGACTCGCATCATCATTTAAACTCCATTGTTTTTGACATCCTTCATTTGCGTTCGACCCCTATCTGCACCTGGATGGGTATTAACTTGGTGATCAAACAAATTTGTAGATGTAGGAGAAAAATACATTTTATCGAATACAGGTACATTATTAAACGAATTAACTAGCTGGCTGACATATGTATATAAAATAAAACCCAATCAGCGATCCAAAACGAATGAACTGAAAAAGTACTTTATGGAAAGATAGTCATTTGTGTTAGTGATTTGTTATATTTTCTCATTTATTTTCCTTTAAAGACGCTTCATACCATATGTTTTTTGTGTGTCTATTAACTGTACCTTTTATTTATTTATATTTTAAATTTTGACCTCTCTTTTTTTACTTGTTACTTTTTTATTTGTTTAGTATTGTTAACCTTAATTCTATGTCCCAAAATGAGAAATGGAAATTACTCATCGGGAATATTATATATATGACTTATGTTAATTATATGTATAATAATGGAATATACCATTGTCATCGCAAGGAAAATAATCACGGAAGGGTCCTTTTAAAATCTAGACTTCAGGATAGAAAAATCTTTGCGTTGAACATATGCTATTTAAAAAGTGCTTACCTTTGATATATTTTTCCGCACATTTGAATATATTTCCATACGCGGAAGCAAAAATAATGTTTTGAGGTTTTTATTTTTTCCCAGAACGTTTTGTTTTTTAACGCTTTGTATTGAAGTTTTTTTTTCTATTATTGTTATTCCATATCAATTCTTTAAAATGTTCTACACGCCGTTATAAAGAAGAGAGAGTAGAATAGCAATACTTCTGTCTTCATTCGTATTCAGACATTGCAGAGATCGATGCATCTTTCTAGAAATATGATGTGTTTCTTTTCTTTTATATTGCAAACCGGAAATAGGATGAATTCTAAAATATCTTCACGCCCATCATCGTGACGTCACCGTGCGGAAAGGAGACGCGGAACGGAGAAACTTTGAACACTCGCGGCATACAAATAGCCGATAATATACCGTTTGGATTCTGTTTCATAAATTTAATTTTCAAGAATGGGTTTCACACTTTGCCGTCAGATTATCAATTCCGTTTTTGGGCGGTAATACGATCTCGGATCTCTTACACCTCCCCCTCCCTTCTGCTACCCTGATTGGTCCCTCCAAATAAGAGAAGTGAAACGTCCGTAATTTAAAAAATTACATTTATTTTACATTTTGACGGAAACGGCGCGGAGTAGAGTTGATTTTAAGATAAAATTTATGCAATTTCAGTTATTATTGCTTTTCGTGGACAACCTCGATTTCCTTGAATTAAAGATGAAATTAAATCGGGTATCTACTATTAATCTTTTAGAGTATCAGAATAGACCCCTTAGAATCACCAGTATCAATCCATTCAAAATAAATTGTTTTGATGAAATAAGAATTACTTATGAGTTTAACATTTGGGCGTGTCCAAATCCTTGTTTTCAAATCTGGGGTTGTTTCACATACATTTTGACATCTCAACATAGATGAAGAAGAATAAAGAAGTCTTCTGGGTATTCAAAGGGCTTACAACCCACCATAGACTGTTTTAAATGATACACTTTATACACGTGTTGAATTCATCACTCTGCCCATGATTGACAACCGCACTCCTCAAATTTGTGGATCTCATATCGCTCACTCCTTTCAAGAACGTTATAAATCAAAAATCGTCAATTTTCAGTTGTGCATGTTTTCGGAATGCCAAGAAAATTTACTATATCCCAGCAAAAGCGGCATATTTTTAACTAAAATATATTCTCGCTACAAGGCAGAAAATCTTGTTTTTGCATTTTGAAGAAAAGTTATTGTTTGATTATTTTTTTAAATATACTTAATATTTTTCAAATGGAGAAAAATCCTTCAAATTTTACACAAAAAGATCTATTGCACAATAAAAAGTTCAATAAGTGGCTTGATATTTATTTTTAATAAATTGTGTTATATTTTTAAACTTTAAAAACGTTCTCCTGAAAAATCAAGTTTTTTGATTTATGACGTTCTTGAAAGGAGTGGGCGATATGTGATCATATATTTTACACGTCATGTCATACACACACATATTTACAAATTTTAAATATACAAGATTTTATATGAAATCTATTTTTATTTATATTTAATTTTGTAATTGATGATTCACGGATATTATCTTATCTTCTGTTTTCGTATGGACTTTTTTTCCTTTCCAATTAATATAATATTTAAATGTTTTGTTTATATTATATAATATCAACAAATAACAAAGTTAAATTATTCTTTAAAATATTATCTAACTCAATTTTATTTCCAATTTTAACGAGTTTTCCGTTATTTTTTCAATAGAAAATTTTACAAAGTTTAATCTAAAAATAATATTAGATTCTCGTCACGTTCTCGGACGGTGCAAGTTAAATAAGTTAACTCCAATAATCTATTTTGAAAATCGTGTACTGAACGTTAAGGCCTCTTATCTAAGAACCTTCAATTATTGCTTTGTGACCGAACGAGGTCATTCAATATTAAAATATCACTATTAGAACTTTATCGATTTGAGTGAAAATAAAAACCTTTTTCGAGAACATTTTTATGCAACTGGTGCTGTTAATTGAATTGTCAATTTAACATGAGTTCTTTTTACAAAATTATTTTAGATGAGAGTGGCATTTTTTATTTATCATGCTTATTATGTACACGGTTTATAGATATGATTAAAACACTTGTTTTTTACCACTTGAGTTTATTTTATACCAACGTCAAGTTTTAAAAGCTAAGTTTCCATTTTCAGGTCTAAATGTAAACTAAAATGTTAATGAAGTTGGAAGCTAAGCTTCCAAAACTAGTGGTCAAAATAAACTCAAGTGGTAAAAAAACAAGTGTTTTCTTTAATTATATCATCTTATGTCATGTCTTACCACAAAATAAATGCCGAAACAATAAATAAAATAGGTTTATATATCATTAAATGATTTTTTTTTTCGAAATGAAAAAATATGCTTTATTTGAATCTGTGTTGGGAATAGGAGGGATTATCTAGTGTGGACCAGTCAGGAACTTCTCAGCATTTGATTATTACTGGGAGGAAACCACGTTGCACTCCTCAGGCGAAGGCGGACTGTTGACTGTCGTCAGAAGACCTTACGTTCTACTAAAAGAGGGTTTTGCAAAAAAAGTGTCATTCAATTTATTGAAAAGGAATGATTCTATGAAATAACTGATATTTGATCTATTATAATTACTATCCAGTGTTTGAATCATTGCAAACTGTGGAAAATTCTGTATTATTCACTATTACACTTGATTGTTTGAATTTTATCTAATGAACAAATTGGATGAAAAAAAAACAAAGGTAGTTTTATTATATGCTTATATTATACATGTAGGTATTGCGTAAGTTTATTAACTTAAACTAATTAACAACCTTACATTTTCGGCATTTACAGAAAGCGTTTACCAAATCCATTTGTAATTCCGTCTAAATGTTGGTAAATGCAGTTAATAATGTAAATGTATTTATGCATCGAGTATGCAATCTAGATCAACATGTCCTGTAAGCTAACTTTTATATTTACCCATTTCCGTATTCCTAAATATATATATATATATATATATATATATATATATATATATATATATATATATATATATATATATATATATATATATATATATATATATATATATATATATATATATATATATATATATATATATATATATATATATATATATATATATATAATATTTTAACAACTCGGCGATTCATAGCAATCAAACACGCACGAAACGGTTTTCATTGAGGTAGATTTACTACATTACTTGATTTTTTTTACATCAACTGAAAATGACGTAGCTGTTGACTGGTTAGAAAATAAAACTACCCACTGTTCCTAGTGAGGGTGAAAATTGATTTATTAATGACAAGCATACCTTTCTCTCAAATTTATTTAAAAAATAACACCTCAAAGAACAAGAAGACCAAATCTTTCGGCATCAATATTTTCTTTTTTATCTTCCTTTTTACCCTGCGTTATACCGAACATCTCCTAGACACCTCCAACTCTAGTCCAATCGCGTACATATTGAAAGCCAGGACAATTGTCTTCTGCTAACGCCATGCTATTCTTCTATCTTACCCCTGAGAATTAGCTGAAGTACTTGCTACTTCTTTCAATGTCGCACATGGTCGAAATGTGTTAACTAGAATAATTTAATTGGTTATAGAAATTTTCTACTGGAGCCAGCACTTGGAAGAACTTCGGCATTGTATATTATTACCTACCATTAAATTAGTTTTTCACGATACAGCACGTAAAAACATAAATTAATTTTCAAACACTCATTATGTAAGTACTTGTTTGAAATGCAATATGATTAGTTATTTATTTCATAATTATATTTATGTCTATTATAATGTCATTAATTGTCAATCGGCGTAGAGCAAAAGCAACCATATTCACAACCAGGTGAAAAACCCTCATTTTAATGAAAATTTAAAAAAAAATGAATATCAGTCTTATGAAAAAAAAATAGAATTAAAAAATATACAAATGAATAATTAAATATAGATTTTATAATTTAAATAAGACGAATTTTTTATTCTTTATTTATTAAATAAAATTTCTTCATAACCATTCAAAGAATTTTTTTAAATTTGTAATTTTTCGTAAATACTAATTTTTTTTGTGAAATTGTTTCATTTGAAATCCTAAAATTTGAATAATTTGAAAAAATATAACAATATTTTATATATTGTATATTTTTTTATAATTAAACACTTGTTTAATCAGTAAATGCTTTTAAACTCATTAAGTGGTGAAAGAAGTGTTTAATTATAAAAAAATATACAAAATGTCATTCTACGATGTTAATGCCGATTCAATAAATATAAAATATTATTTGCTCGAACATTATTCTTTTTTTTTTCACCTTTAACCTCATATTTGGATATATATTTTTTAAACAAAAATATGTTTCAAATAAAAAAATTGCACTTATTTACATACTTAGTCCGCTATTGCCACAAGCCCGTTTGAAAAACAATGAATTGAAAGTATTATTTTTTCAAAGGTAATTGCTATTTTGCATGCAGTACCTTGCTCTATTTCAGCTTTATGTATGTTTGCGTATTAAAAATGTATTTTTATTGCCTGCTTG
This sequence comes from Brachycentrus maculatus, assembly GCF_059751285.1. Taxonomy (NCBI): domain Eukaryota; kingdom Metazoa; phylum Arthropoda; class Insecta; order Trichoptera; family Brachycentridae; genus Brachycentrus; species Brachycentrus maculatus. Next base: position 422,088 of record NW_028281230.1, read on the forward strand.
ATGCCTTCACCGCACCCTGCCGACATGATTTCACTCCCCTTACATGTGTATGGATGGATCGTGATCGACTTTTTTTTACTATCGCTTTTTACTTTTTCGTTCGCCGGTTTTTACGATAGGACATTAAGTTGCGTTGCGTCGTTTTTGTCTTTTGCAGACGCGATACTGAAAATCCGAACTCAGTCGGCGCTGCGTTTCGGAATACGAAAGTACGCGGGTGATTCCACCGAAAAAGTATAATTTCATTTTTTACACATACGAGATTGCTACCAATAAGGTACTTTATGTATTTTCATGTATCTGTTCTGTGTTTGGCACTGAATATGTATTCAATCGTTACGTTTTCAAATTGCCTCAACGTTTACTGTTCTAAAGAATTGCGCGCGTTTCGGTGATGTGTATTCGCTACACACCGATACACATACAAAAATGATCAATTTAAAATTGTGATAATAATAATATTCAAAGCTTACCACTTTGATTAATTTAAAAGGAAATCAAAAGTGATTTTTATCACAATTTTTCCTACTCCTGACCTAACCACTTTCAAGTATTTGAAATACTTGATATTGCCTTTTCTCTCTCTCTACGATTTCATATTTAGCACTCACAAAAATAAATTTTAATACATTGAATGAATGTAACATTCAAAAAATACATCTTTTTTGTATTTTTCAACATTTTTATTAAAAACAAACATTAAAAAATGTTTTCCCACGAGGAAGGTAATTAAAAAAAAATAAAAAAAAAATATTACTACTGATACAACGCAATTATTATAAATTTTTAATGAAAAAAATTATTTGCTTTAAAAAAAAATCAATTGAAAGCGTCACTAAAAAAATATGCTAAACCTATTTTAGATCCGTGTTTTAGTATTGTTCAATACTATACATAGAATGTAGGTTAAGTATATTTTTTTATGACCTTAGTAAGTACTGTCATATAAACTTGTTAAAACTTATCTTAAATGAGTGTAAAAATAACATTATAATTTCTTTACTGGTAAGAGCTGTTATTTCTAGTTAGTATAATATTTAAAATATATATATTTCAACACTGTTACTTATTTCAATACCTACTTTACAGAGCAAGTACGGTAATGTATTTTTATGAGATAAGTTCACTCACATTAACTAATTATATAATTTTTTTTTAAATGTTAACTTTAAATTACAATTCCTTTCCTGTTATGGACTGTTATTTTTTCGCGCTAGATGAACATTTTTTTTCAACTAATCAGATCAAAAATTAAAAAAAATAACCCTTAAAATACAATGTAATTGATTTTATGTTCTTACAACTTGGTAGATGTAGCTGAAAACGATCGCCAGTTAAGTTATTAAAGTTGAATTAGTTACATTTTGTCAGTTATCAAGTGATTAAAGTTCTAATGACATAAATCAATATGGAAATTTCTGTAAAGCTTATCGGCATCTCATTTAACAAATTAGGGTAGAAAATCTATTTCAGGCGTTTTATTTCGAGGTGGTTAATCGAACTCCGAGTTTATAATATATAAGGGGATGGTGTCGGGCGTGGAACCTCGAATTCAGGGGAGTTAAATCGGATGTGCAATCTCATATTTATGTGTAAGATCGGGTCTTAGTTGCAGGAGTGGTAAATTATGGTTTTGAGATACCCGAACGTGCTTTATCCGACATCAAAATCTCAGATTCTCACCCCTCCCTTGAAGGCTTTATGGCGCGGTACATGCAACGCTTGCTGTTAAATTGTAATTTGACACTTCGTCGTCTTAAGGGTAGGCAAATTACTAAAGAATATTCATCCATTTTAATTTATGTTTTCTTTGATAAATACCACAATTTCTTATGATACATATTTTGTATATTAAATAACCTAATATCCTGAAGACCATAATTTTAAATCATCAACGGGCAAAGAAATTTTACATGTAAATAAAACTGTTATTCGTTTAGATAATCTAGAAAAAATAGAAATAAGTAAAGCAATCAATAAAGACCCATACTAAAAAAACAACTAAATTTAACTTCGAGACCACTTTCAAAAATATGCCCATTGTGATTCATTCGTCTTCTTTCTCTCTCTCAAAAAAATATTTTTGTACAAACCGTAATAATTTTATTTTAATGACCTGATGGGGGAATGATTATTCCTAAACCGGTTGTCAAGAAAAGGTATTTATAAAAGTGGTAATACACAAAGTTAACGATAAATGATAAGGAGAGTGTTCTTATAATTTTAGAAAAAGTGGGATTTAATAATAATCTAAATTGATGATCTACGATGTTTGAAAATGATGCGGAATGCATCGTGACATGTGTCACAGAATAGATTTTAAGAAATATTGATATTTTCCAAGTAAAATTTAAATTAATAATGGTAAGATTTTACCACAAAGTGACTGCCGAACCGATTAATGAGAATATTCATCAGATAACTGAATAAAAAAAATGTAATTTGGACTTCTACATTTACTTGTATTTTAATTTTGCATTGTATTTTTGTAATAAAAGCTATTAATGAATCACAATATTTGGGTGAGTCTAAATCCCTTTAAATATTTGTCTTTAAAGCGCTTATGATCTGTCGTAGACTGGTTAAGTAATCACTTTACACATGTGTAATATTCACCATTCTGCCCACGATTTCTACCCATTCAACATATATTTAAGAAAGTCTTTTTTTAAACTCTTATTTAACATAATTTTAACTCAAAATGTGGATTTTTTTACCGAGAATATAATATAAATATTCTGCAGCTCTTCAAACACTAACCCGCATCCTAAAAGTGCTGAGGGCACTGCATCATATAGGGTCCGCCATCTAAAGTTTTTTTTTTCAACTAGTGCTTATTTCGTGAATGGTAACACTTAGCTCATGTCTGATTTGACAGATAATTAGTTTTATCCTTCCGCTGAGCGAATATGGTTGTGTATACGCTTGAACAACGCTGGGAAATATTGCGACATTACTTTGAAAATCATGGTAATGTTGCAGAATGTGTGCGAAAATTGCGTACGGTTTTTGGAAGAAGAGAAGCACCGTCAGCTCCGTATGTTCGTTATCTTGTGAAAAAAGTGAAAGAAACTGGCATCCTCATCGATAAACCAAAGCGTGAAAAGCCAAAAACAGTGCGTACACCCGAGAATATCGATGTTGTGGCAGAAAGTGTGCGTGAAGCGCCATCAACATCAATTCACCGTCGTTCTCAACATTTGAACATTTCGGAGACATCATTGAGACGAATTTTGCATAAAGACCTTGGTATGACGCCATACAAAGTCCAATTGGTTCAGGAGTTGAAGCCAACTGACCATCCAATGCGTTTTCGCTTCGCTGAGTGGGCCTGCGATCGACTTACAGAAGATGCCGATTTTGCCAAAAAAATCATCTTTTCGGATGAAGCTCATTTTGATCTTGGCGGGTATGTAAACAAGCAAAATTGTCGTATTTGGGGCACAGAAAACCCGCACGCATACATTGAAAAGCCGGTACACCCAAAACGAGTCACTGTTTGGTGCGGATTTTGGTCCAGAGGCATAATTGGGCCATTTTTCTTTGAAAATGAGCAAGGAGTGGCCGTTACAGTCAATGGCGATCGTTATCGGGCCATGTTGAACGGATTTTTGTTCACAAAAATTGAAGAGGAGGATATTGGCAACATTTGGTTTCAACAGGACGGCGCTACGTGCCACACAGCCGAAGCTACACTCGATGTTTTGCGCCCTGTTTTTGAAAAAAAAAAGTTATTTGGCGGACCCTTTATAAACACAGTGTTATCTTGATCGTTTACACATGCAAGAAAAGTGATCTATCAGCAAAGGTGATAAGGGGGAAAAATCAATTATATTTGTTTGACTCCCTCCTGGGAATCGAACCCGGGACCTCCTGAACGGTAGCCGAGCATGACCACTGAACCGAGGTCGGTTGATTTCAAGGTGGTATTCATTATTTGCCAGCCATCCAAATACACTTACTATTGGATAAACTTTGTAAGATTTATAATTCACTTATAACTGCGTATAAAATACACTATTTTATATAAAAATGCCATGACTCCATTGCTCCTAGCTTGGTTTCCTGATAATGGTTGGCAGAGATCCGGGGATATAATATACTTAGATACGATGCAATTTTAAAAGTGCACCATGTGACGTCGGCAGTGCAGCGTCTGCGTTCCGTGACGTCAGATATGGTTTACGACGCGACTTCAACTCGGAGACACATCCGTTTCCTCGGCGCGATAAATAATCCACTTAAAACTATGTTACTCCCGTGATAGTGCATCGGTTGAATGTGACTGCACAAAGGTTCTTTTACGATAGAAAATTTTAGGTATTTTTCTAAGTTAATTGGTGAATATAATGTATGATAATGAATAAACTGTATGTTAAAATAATTCCAATGCTATATTTTAAGTTTCTTGACACTTACTACTTACTTCAGCCTTTTTGTGTCCAGTTTTGAACAAAGGCCTCCCTCTTGGACTTCCACAGTTCTCTGTTGGACGCGACTCTCTTCCAGTGCAGGCCCGCCACTTTCTTATGTCATCGGACCATCTTGTTTGAGGTCTACCCATGTTTCTGCGCCCTGTTCTCGGCTTCCAGTCAAGCACCCTTTTCATCCATATATCCACAGACATACGTGCCTAGTTCGATTCTTTTTTTGACTGCATGAAAAAATAATAATATTTATATTGGATAAATTATAAAGCTATAGTTAGTAAGGTTGCAAATGATATTTTTTTTAAAATACGTTTTATTGTTTTTCCAGATCGATATTATCCACTGTTTAAAATATTCGCAGTTTACGTGACTTTTCCTCGTTGTAATTATTTGAAAGCTTTATTTCTTAAAGCGTGTTTTTATTAACCAAACGACATTATTTTCATGTGAGAATTTTATTATTTAATTGAGTTTAAAAACACATCTGATATGCGTTAAAGCTTTAATTATACCCATTGCTGATTAGCAAATTACGCTTAATTTATATTCCTTAATCACCCTGTAATTTTTTATATTGCAAACTTAACCCTCGATTGGTTCCGCATTTTCTTTAAAAAAAATGGCCGGGAAAATATATGATTAAATTTTATGATTTAAGCATTGCAACGAGTTGTGTTTTATTCGATTTGATTTTCACACAAACAAATAATAATTTGGAAAAGTTGCATGATCAAGTATGTATATCAAATACTTGAAGTGGTCAGATCAGGAGCTGGAATAATCGGCGGGTATGTATGAGGAGATGCATGAATGTGGAAGAGGCAAAGATTGTTTGCAAAGACAATTTTTTTTTATAAATTTGTTTTACTATTCATTCTTCACTCATTTGATTCACATGTCCTAACCGTCTCAAAAAGCTTTCTTTATTTTATTGATAATGCTCATCTCAGCCTTGCATTCTTTCCTTATGTCACCATTCGAACATCTATCAAACAATGTTTTGCCGCCTATTCATCTGAGAGATCGCAATTCATCTGTTTTCAGTTACCTTTTATCTTTATTTTGTCAACTCTCTGCTTCACTCTCATTATTCCTTCGTGTTCCCTTTCCTTCCTTCGTGTATTAAACAATCAAGATAACACTGCTTGTATACGATGCAGTGCCCTATGCACCATTGCGTGTGGATAAGGGTTTGAAGGAAGAAACTTTAATTATTTTATTCTATTTTATTTCTCTGTGGACTTGGAAGGGTTCATATCAACAATATTTTAAAAACATAACGTTGTGCATGTGTTTTTTTTACATTCCATTGTGTTGAGCAAACAGGCAATTAGTTCGGTTAACTTGGGTTTTTACATTATTTGAAAACAATACACTGTGCGATTAATTAAGTATGCATATAAATAAAAGTCGTATGTGTAAAATAAAATTCAAATATATTAAATCGTTTTTCTGTGACGTTTCAAAATATTAACCATATGAAATGAAAATTTCTTCATTTCATGGAATAATTTTTTTTGGTGAAAATTATATGTATGTTCAATTTAAGATTTTTCACTGTTTTATAATTTATTACAAGAAATAAACAGTGATAGTATTGGCCAAGTAAAATTTTGATTAAAATGGATAGATATCTTCGCAAAGTGACTGCTGAATCAATTATCGAATGAAATATTATTTCATCGGATGAATGCACGTTTTTGATTTGAATTTGATTATCCTGTGAAGATCCGCTTATAGGCTGCCATTTTGGTCCATTGAAATATATTTATTTAACCCTCATCCGCACTCGATAGTGCATAGGGCACTGCATCATATAAACACAGTGTTATTTTTATCGTTAACACATGAAGGCAAGGTGACCAGCTCCCCGCTTTAAGTGACAGTCCAGGAAAATATTGAATAAATATTTAAGTGAAAAAATCACGATTTTTACTTAAAATCCCCCTAGGAATCGAACCCGGAACCTCTTGTACGGTAGCCGACCGTGTTGACTATTGCACTACAGAGGTGGACAAAATTTAAACACACAATTCAATAACTATGTTATTCGTCATTTTTTATTTTTTTTGAGTTATGACGCTTAATATATTGTACTATTCTTTAACGCCTTGCCCGGTGAATTGCCCCTGCAATGGAGGACAAAACTTCGACAAAGAACGGCGTGTCGGGTTGTGGTCCCGTGGTAAGTGTCGCGGACTCTTAAGTCAGAGTTTTTCGGTTTGAACCCACTGTACCACAATTCGATACCTATTTCTAATAATGAGCTGCTTAGGCTCACAAATATAGTATGAAATTGAAATATTTGTGTGAATAATAAAACACAAATATTTATATTTTTTTCAAAAATTAAATAACATCCTAAAAACAAAAACAAATTTGTTTATTTGTAAATAAATATGCAGTGATTCATACCGTTTTTGAATAAATTGAATCCTGAAAAGGATGACGAATGCATGTAGGATTTATCTTCAGCGATGGAAGGATCCTATTTTGTTTATCTTTGATAAGATTGCATCTGTGTTTCAGCACGTTAGGGGTTGAGGGTTGTTTCGTTCTGAAATCCAACCTAAATAGGATTAAGGGGTAGTTTCAGGAATTTTCGTACGTGTTCCGACTCGCCATATGTTACGGAACACGTAGTTTAATCTGTCAGTTTGGAAATATATTGTTTTTAAACATTATTTCATGTTATGATCGTTAAGTAAACGTGTATTGTGTGCATACATACTCGTATAAAGGTAACGTAAAGAAAATTATGTAATGTTACATATATAACTTTAATAATTTAAACGATTAATGTTTTTTTTTAAACATGTAATCAGTCAACATTTATCTTTTCCTTCTTCTTTATGAGCCCTCTGTCCTCCATTGTTGGTTATAGGCCTCTTCCCTTAATTTCCGCAGCGAAAATATCGACCCATTCATAATTTAAATAAGGTCAAAATTAAACAAACTCTAAGTGAAAATAAAAAAAGATGCATTTTTACAATTAAATGTTATTTCTTTATTACTAATCAAATAAATTGATATTCCTGCTCTTAAAACATAAGGAAAGGATAAGGGTATAATTTGAAATTCCTGATTATCGTGCCGTTTCACTGTAGGGGTAAGCGTAGAAAATAACGAGTAACACCACACTGTATTTGCAAAATATTCGTACCCTTTTCTTCATTCATACATCTCCTCATTCAAACCTGCCAATTATTCAGATTCTTAACCTGTCCAATTTCAATTTATATATCTGACGTATTTGATGACCGATGTATATTATAAACAAATATATAAACTTAATAGTTTATTCCACGTGTATTTTAATTGACCAGTGACCGGGTTTCGTCGTTACCGACATCATCAGACTGGTGTCTGTAACGACAAAATGCAATCACTGGTAGAAACCAATTTATTTGGAATAAATTATGCATTAAAGTTATTATTATATTATCTAAAATGCAGTTCCACTAAGACATATATTTTTTTTTTTTTCCGAGAGAATGAAATAAATATGTATTTTTGTTATTAAGTGTATTACGTACGTCAAGTGTATTAACGTCTTAGGCATATCACAAACATTTTAATAACAATAAAAATTACAATTTATTAAAGCTAAATATTCTGATGGGATATTTTATCTATTTTTTAAATTTAATTATCTTAGTTTTTCTTTTTATTATTTTTCTTATTATTGTTTAAATATTACAAACTTTTATTCTAAGCTTGTTTAACTGTATTCTGCTATACTATGTACACTTTGTAGAAAATGCCGTAACTTGTTTATCAATTTAACAATATCTCCGTTCCTATTGTTTCAGAATACAGAAACATCGAAAACATCTGTTTCCTGAAACACCGACTCGTAAGTATTGCTTAACTTATGTTATAATGCTATTATATAACTATTTTACGCCAAAAATACTAACAACTTTGGTGTTTTAAAAAAAATGTGTCGGGTTGTGGTCCCGTGGTTGGTGTCGCGGACTCTTAAGCCAGAGTTTCTCTGTTCGAACCCACTCTACCACAATTTGATTCCTATTTTTAATAATAAGCCGCTTAGGCTCCCAGAAATAGTGTGAAATCAAAATATTTGTGTTAATAATTAAAACACAAATAATTTTATTTTTTTAAACAAAATTTAAGACGCATGTACAAAAAAGTTTTTAGTTATTCTCATTTATAATATAAAATTTTGTAATTTCTGTCCGTTAAAGTCAAAACACTGCACGCCTAAAATTCTTCGCAGCCATCTATTTTCAAAGCTGAGTATACGATTGCTCCGGGCCCTTGTAATGTGTCATATCTCACAGTCGTATAAGATAATAGGAACTATACAGGCATTATATTTCCTCTTTTGTACAAATTTATTTGCATATTTTTATCGAAAACATAATAACAAATTGCAATGTGCCCTCACAGAGTTTTATCGTTCCGGGGGCATATTTTACAAACCTTTTTTCATAAAATTATGTGAAAAGTAAATTATATTTTGTATATTAAGAGCATTTTTCAATTTTTGGTATTCATCGTTTACTTTATGTAATACCACTTTAAAACTCTACTTCATGACTTTGTTTCTTCAAAACCGGTTAGCATGAAGTAGTTTTAAGTGGTTTTACAAAGTGAACGATAAATGATAAAGATAGTGTTAAAAGTAAATTGTTTATGACATGTCCGAAGTAAACAATCTATTTCAGATCTACCCACCCCTATTATCCATTTATGATTAGGTCTTTTAAACTAAGTTTCGTTATTAAATGACTTTATGGATAGTGAATACACGTTGTACAACTTTATTGCATAATTTTTAAAGTTCCTTTGACCGAAAGAGGTGTTTATCAGATTTTGTTTCATGTATTTATAATAAGAACAGTGAACTCACACATAAAACCTCATGAGATTTATTATATATCTGGGAGTTCAAAAAATTGTGTAGTGTGATTATCAATCATGGGTAGCATGGTAAATTATACAGGTGTGTAAAGTGATCACTTAACCAACCGATGACAGGTCAAAAGGCGTGTGAAAAAATCTGTATTGAGATTTCATATGTAATGTATAATAAAATTACAAACATAAATATTTTTTGCAAAAGTTCTATTAAGACCTTCTTAATTTTTCTCAAATTATAATTTAAAAATAACATCACATCATTTTGTTAAATTTTCTATGCTTGAGAATGTAATATGTTCCTTTTGTGATGATACATTTCACTCACTCCTTTCAAGAACGTCATTTATAAAAAATCGTCAATTTTCAATCATCTTTTCAGAATGCCCATAAAATTTACTATATCCCAGCAAAAGCGGCATATTTTAAACTTAATATTTACCCGCTACAGGGCAGAAAGTGTTGTTTTTGCATTTTGAAGAAAAAGTATTGTTTATTTTTTTTTTTAAATAAACCTTTACTTTTCAAATGGAGAAAAAATATTCAGTTTTTACTTAAAAAGATCTGTTGCACAGTAAAAAGTTCAATAAATAGCTTCATATATATTTTTAATACATTGTATTATATTTTTTAACATTAAAAACGATATCCTGAAAAAACAAGTTTTTTGATTTATGACGTTGTTGAAAGGAGTGAGCGATATGTAGTTACTTTTTTATACATAAGATAAAATCAAGTTTGAAACATTTGCTTTAAACGGCAACACTGCTTTACCCAGTTTGTTTTTCTTCAAAAATTTTCACGTTTTCGGATGAATTTCCCCTGAATGTGAAATATTCCAACAGCAAATAAAACACGACCCCTCCTTCGTCTCTAGCGCCGCTTTACTTTTAAACGCCCTCATTTTATGACACCTCATTTAAAACTTCTCCTTATTTATCCTCCTCTTCCTGAAAAACTTTAACACTTACCCTTGCACAAATATCTTTTGATTGTCATCCCTGTGCCGGGAGCCGGGCAAAAAACGCCCTTAACGACGCCAAACCTCGGTGCGGATTGTCGCACAGCTCGTAACTTGGACGTAAAGAAGATTGCCATAAAAATGCGAGGGTAATTTGAGAGATTTCTGCTATCCTGGTAACTGAGGAAAACAATTATCACGAATACATTTTGACATCTCAACATAGATGAAGAAGAATATGAAAGTCTGGCTACTTATAGGGCTTGTGACTTGTCACAGGCTGGTTAAGTGATAACACACCTGCAATATTCACTATTCTACCCATGATTGACAACCACACTACTAAAATTTTCAACTCCTAGATTTATTGATCAATCACATGACAGTACGTAAGGGTTCACAACAGCCATCTTTGTCGGGTTGAGAAAAAAATATTCATCTTTGTTGAGATATAAAAATGTAAAAATAACTCCTTAACGAAGGAAATTGAGATTTGTGAACAAGTATTTTTTTTAAGTTTTGATTTTAAGGACCTACAAGTTGTACATAAGTATATATATTTTTAAATAATTTAAACAATAAAGCGAAACAATTTTTACGAATTTTTTACTCAATTTTTAATTTTATATAAAAAAATCATTGTTTGATTTTAATATTAATGACACAAATCATGAAGTTTTGTAAATTTAACGCCGAATCAATAAATAAATATTTAGACTTATTCAAAATGTTGTGATTAAAAATAGCCGGTCAAATTTTGATACACATAAAAAACGTTAAAAAAAATACAATCATATTTTCATCCGGTTCCCAGTATGTAAAAACAACCCCAGATTCGAATTATGCATACAAATAAAAAAAATCTAGTATATCAATTTGTATATCAATGTGTGAATCTAGTATATCTCGTCCGCCTCCTTAGTGTAATGGCCAGCACGCTCGGCTACCGTTCTGGAGGTCCCGGGTTCGATTCTCAGGGGGGTCAAATAAATATAAGTGATTTTTTCACTGTAATATTCATTCAATATTACCCTGGACTGGTACCTGAAGCGGAGGGCTGATCACCTTTCCTTCATGTGTAAACGATCAAGATAACTCTGCGTTTATATGACGCAGTGCCCTATGCACCATTGGGGTGTGGATAAGGGTTTAAAAAAATTTCAATGTGCGCCTTTATCAAAAATAATTTACTTTTTATTTTACATCATATTACCTCGGAAGGTGAAATAACTGTCATAAAAACACTTACAAATTCACTTTTGATTTACGTTAAACGTAAGGAGTCTTATCCCGAAGAAAACTATTTTAATTTAAATAAGGTGTCTATTTCTCAAAATTTTAATTTTCCAAAAAAAAACCTTTGTATTTTTCGTTTTATTTTTGGATTAATTTGCAAAACGTATTGTATATTGTTTTGTTTGTGAATCCATTATTTGTCTTCCATTTTATCCAGAACCTTCTGACGTCAGGGGAATTGGGTAAAATATTGATTTCCGGCTGTATTTGGGGCTCGAAATCGACAAATAATAAATTTGTGGTATATTCTTATTATTATTGTGTATCAGAAGATATATAGAACTGGTTTTCACTTTCCAGATTGACTCGCATACCTTGAACTTTTAAAGACTTATTTTCGCCTAGAAACAGGATGATTAAAAAATAAATCATCCACTTTTTTACGTTTTGTTTTTTTCTGCTTCGTCTTGAATGTAGAAAAAGTTTTATTGATTCCGCATAGCAAAAGAAATAAAGATGATCAAAAGACTATTGAAATATGAAGACATAGAATGATATTATATTTTTCTCATGGATTTTTAATCAATCCACAAAATTTATAAATCAAATTAAAAAATTATACTGATTTACATGGTTTATCCCCCAAAGTTTAAGAAAAAGAGCCAAGTAATGTAAAAATAAAGGTTTGATGATAAAAAATCTGAAATTTGAATCACTATAAGTAAAAATAAAAAACAAATATTGGTTTGACCATTACTTTTGAAATTTTGGCAAAACGTTGTATTTGTTTACGAGCGTAGTTTTATATACGAAAAGTGCTATTTTTGAAGAACAACTTTTTTACTCAAATGGCAGTACCATCTGTTGAATGTAACAACAACACACGCAAAATCAAACATTTTTTTGCAGATAGCGAGCTTCTAGATAGCTGCTTAAAATATTACACGCATAATTCGGTTCGAAATCATCTCTGAATCATTGACAATGAAATTTGTTACAATATTAACCAAATCCAAAAAGTTCACGTTTCGCTCACTCGTTTCAACAACGTCATATATCACAAATCTTAAATATTTAGTTGTGCATGTTTTCTGAATTCCCAGAAAATTTACTTTATCCTAGCAAAAGCATATTTTTAACTTAATATTTACCCGCTACAGGGCAGACAATGTTATTTTTTTGCATTTTGAAGAAAAGGTATTGTTTAATTTTTTTTAAATAAACTAAATATTTTTCAAATGAAGAAAAAACATTCACATTTAACCTTAAAAGATCCTTTGCACAGTAAAAAGTTCAATAAGTGGCTTGATATTTATTATTAATACATTTTATGATATTTTGAACTTTAAAAACGATATCCTGAAAAATCTTTTTTTTTTATTTATGACGATTTTGAAAGGGGTGAGCAATTAATTTAATTTATTTAGTTTAGTTATTTTTTAATAGCTCAGTTATTCCTGCAGTACAATGTTAGAAATATCCTATTTGTGTGATATATTTATTTAAAAATGTGTATTTTAATGAAAAACACCATGTATCGTCGCTTCAGTGGGTGTATTTTCTCGTGGCTTTCCATCAAACAACTCGTTATTCGAATGTGATTGGAAGCGATCGGAGCGTGAAATGATTTTTATTCTGCAAAGTTCCGACTATACTGCTGCTAGTGTGTATAATATTATACTGTGCTCTCTGTACACCATACGTTATACTTAATATCCCATAGCCCCCTTCCCGAGATGGGGCGATATGTTGCACGCGGATTTGTCGGATTTATCCTGCAGAGGAAAATAAATCTACTTTTACTAATGGAATTTCTGATTTCACTCAAATTGTTTTTTGAACTTTGAAATCCTTTTTTTACATCATGTTTCTAGATCATTGCTTGACACTAAAAAGTCATGTCTGCCTCCGTGATGTAATGGTTAGCGTTTTTAGCTTACATGCTGTAGGTCCAGAGTTCGATTACCAATGGGGGTAAAAACAATTATTAGTAATTTTACTATCGATTTTAGAATTCAACACTTATTTAATATTACTTGAATTTGTTTTCATGTAAATAATGACAAAGTAACCACTGAGTCAGCACAATGAATGCACTATCGGGTGCGGACAAGGGTCAAAAGAAGAAGTCACATTTTTTAAGCAAAATATGTTTAGTGGAAAATCGTTAAAAATTACATTTGCTTATGATTAATATGTATAACATATGTTAGTAAATAAGATAAAATTAATCACCTTTTTACTTGATTTCTTATTTTAATATTTCACCGAAAACCAAATAAGTATTTACAAATTTGAAATCAGATCAAAATATTTCAGAACAAACAACCGTTTTTAATTAATTTAATATACGAAAAGTCCTTCGTCGATAATATTGTGAAAACTTTCTTACACACTATTCTCAGATGTTCGTCATTTTACATAGAAGGTTAGGATTGTTACTTTCATTATTCTTCAATACCACATTTTTAGACTTCCAATCAATTTCTATCCCACGTAAAAATTGAGAGAGATCACTCTTGAACCCGCCACCCGCAATTAATCGTGTCTAAAAACTTTTATAGTATTTTTTCTCGCTAAATTGGCTTCGTTTCCTGGCTGCATCGGGTCAAATAATGAAGTATAGAAGTGTGTACAGAACGGTTTATTAAACGTGGAGTAGGTAAAGGTAGGAACGAGGGGCAAGTGGAGAGCAGTGGAGAGTAGAAAACCGAAACTAATTGCGAATTGGGTAACGTACAACTCGTCAATGGCGATCACTTTATTATTTAGAAACTAACCTGTCTCGAAAATCTGTTGTATTTCATGGTCTCCTGATATATAAGTAATGTGAAAAAACAAACTGTAATAGAAAAACACATTTTTTGTTATTAGGCTGAAAGAATATTTAAAATTATTTATTGAAAAGTCTCCAGGATATGGTGCATTTTTTTTCTTTAACCATAGTATTGAATACACTTAGCGACTTAGCATTTAGAAATACATTAACAGTTTTGATGTACACACATGTATTGCAATTCCCAAATGTCAGCAAACAGTTAGATTGACACACGTTTTAATAATCTTAAATAAAGTTGTCTCAACTTTATATTACAACATTTATCGTTCATCCCATTTTCTTTCATAAAAACCTTTTTTATTTTAACGATACATGCTTCATATCAAATTAAAATACTCTTTAATTCACATCTCATCCGTAGGGTGAATAATCTAGTATCGAATATAGTAAATAATATTTATATTGTTAACCCCTAATAAACTTGTAAGTATTCAATCTACAGTTTACTTTTAATTTTTCATTTGCAATTTTAATAAATTATTATATTTTTTTACGATTCAGTCATTTAATTATTGTTTGAAATTTTGACCGGATTAAAAATAGCGTTACGCTTTGAACGATTAATTTAAGTTAATATTTGGTTTTTTCTTTATTTCATCGAAATTTTGTGCATTTTGCTTAATAAACTAATGTCATCCTATATTCAATCCTATTTATTCAAATATGTTTACTTATTTTAGTTAGAATGTGAGTTCAATATAAAATATTCCGCATGTAAGTAACAAATTATCTTTCATATATCCTATAGATTGTAGCCTTAAAAAACATGTATTATGTTTATTTTTTTAATAATGACAACATTATCAATTTTTTGTGTTTGAAAACTTTTAAAAAGCGATATTGATATTATTTATCCCAATTATTGACAAAGAACAAATTTATCATATACAATTTGTATTGAACAACCTATTTTTTTGCTTTCAAATCTTTATAGCTATAATTTACATTTAAAAAGGAGAATGTAAAAATCGTACTTTAATAGAAACCACACCCTTAGATTTTATATGGTGGTTCAAGATGCGGTATTAAAAAAAGGTTTTCAAAATGATATTGAGAACTTTATACTACAATTGTGCGATGACCCATAAAGATTTATGTTTCAAGGCACTTAAAAATCCGGGAAATCTATATTTATTAATGATATATATGTAAAAAATATTGTAATATAATTCTGGATAAAATAATATTTTATATGTTCTTGTATCTTGAAATTTTCCCTCTGTTTTTTAAATATATTAAAACTAACTAACTAACTAACCATCACGCCGCTTCCCCGCAGGGGTAGGCAGAGAGAATAGAGCGCCATACCACTCTATCCTTGCAAACATTCTTCGCCTCTTCCACGTTCTTGCATCTCCTCATACATACCCGCCGATTGTTACGACTCCTAACCTGACCACTTTCAAGTATTTGGCATACCTGATCGTGCCATGTTTTTCTCGGTCTTCTTCTGCTTCTTTTCCGACTAACATTCGCCTCATAAATTTGTTTTACCGTTCTCTCCTCACTTATTCATTCTACATGTCCAAACCATCTCAACACACCTTTCTTAATTAAATATATTATATAAATTAAATTAAATATATTATTCCGTTGAAATTCTACTATAAGATATTAAGAGACAATTTTTTATTGTAAAAAAAAATCAGTTAAATTATAAAGTGATCTGAAAGCTTATATTTCGTTTTGTATTTTTATTTTATTCACTCGATGTTTCGTGTGCAAAAAGCCTACCTTTGAGGCTTAGCTGGAATTACTTTTCGAGTTCCAGGGATACCCAAAGTGATATGATGCAAAACCGGGCTTAAGGATCGAAAAGAGGTATATTTCCTCGAATCCTTAAGGGTAGTTTGAATACATCATAAAAAAATAAAGTGGGATTCAAGATAATGTGGTAATGATTATCAGGGGACGAGAAACGTGAGAGGGAAAGAGAGTAAAAATAACTTGAAGTACTTCAATAGAAATTGGCAGATTATGGTTCGGGATATTGGCTAGGCTATGTGGAAGTATGTTGCCAATTCGGTAGCCAAGTAGGCACCTTATAAAAATATTGGAAAATTTGCAAACTTTGGGTCGGGGGCTTTGAAGGTTATCAAAAATTATGCGTTCTCCATTATCGTGATTTCCATATCGGCTAGGATAAGTTTCAGAAATAGAATTTATGTAATCAGGATTGACTTCATTTGAATTTAAATGTCTAAGTAATTTTACGGTTTCCTTTCATTTTATTATAGTCAATAGAGATTTGATGAATTATTTCAATGTCTTATGAATAAATATTTTAAACAAAATTTCTCAATGAAATTTATTATTTCCTCTTATATTTTCCTAAAAAAAATCTTTAATGTGAGTAGTGTGGTTGTCAACCATGGATAGCATTGGTAAATGTTACACGTGTGTATAATGATCACTTAAACCAGCCTATAATGATCATAAGCCCTGTAAATACCCAGATTTCCCCATGTTTCTTCTGAAACATGTAGTCTATAATTAAACTCAAGTGGTAAAAAACGAAGTGTTTTCTTTAATTATTGTAACATGTCTTACCACAAAGTTAATGCCGAAACAATAAATAAAATTTCTTCATCATTGTTAATATGTCTAAAATAATGTTAAACATGATAATCAAAAACTCTAAGCCTTGAACTACAAAGACAGATAAAAAATAAATAGATTTTTAAGTCGATAGTCTGCTTTATTTAAGTCCCTTTTTTTGTTTCGATTTACCATTTTTATTCATTGTGTGGTACAGAAGAATATTTAAAAGAAAATCCTTGCTGTCTTGTTTGATTGCACCTCGCTCTAAAGGCAATACAAGAAGCAACCAGCTTCCCTTATATGTGTGTCGGTTGGCACTGAGAAGGTTTTCGGTACGGAGCAACCACTACTTACTAACTGCGCTAGAAACGTAAATCAAGGACTTTACGTCCTTATTTCCTATTTCCTTCCGCTTCCTGGAGACTAACAACCAGAACCAATTATTACTTCCGGTTCATAAATACCTAAGGGGGATGGAACATGTAAATATTAACGTTATTATATCAGCAGAAATAATCGCGAACCCTATTCTCGATATACATACATATGAAGTGTTTACAGAAAGACTCATGAGGCGGAAAATGAAATGACAAAAGCTAAAATATGTATGCATTTATTTTAAAAGCTGTATTTTGTTTTGTTTTGAAAAATTATGATTGAAACAAATGTTTTTGAAAGGAAATATGTCAGATATATTTAAAATTAAATATGCTATTTCTGAGATAACAATGTTAAGCGTCTGACCCAATTTTTGTCCACAAATTTTGGGGTAATTTTAGTAGGGAAAAATAAATCAATTTAAACCATAAATATTAATATTTTTAACACATTCACTGCATTCATTATGTTACACGTGTGTAAAGTAAGCACTTAATCAGCCTATGACAGATCATATACACCCTGTAAAAAATGTGTACCTATTCTTCTTCTTCTTCTGCTTGATATAGGTCATGTGGCCTGTTTTTTAGAGGGATTATCCTCCTGATAATCTCGATGGATCTCGATTTCCAGCTCTCGATCCATTTCTTTGGTAGTCTGGGCGGAAGTCGTCTAACTTAGGGTCGGTCGTGCAGCGCAATGTGGGGGAGTCTGGATGGTTCCATGCTCTTCACATACGCATTCCATTGTCTCCATTGTTGCTTTCCCCACCTAACGACATCTTCGATATATTTCTCATTGATATATCAAAATGCATAATTGACCCCTGAGTGGATAAACCCATATTTGTAAATGATTTGGACCTACCAAAAAATGGAGTGAATTTAAAATTACTGTTAATTTAAATTTCACTACTGTTTATAACACTTTAAGTATGTCCAAATACTTGTGCACAAAATCTGGATTATCTCCAATTACAGGAGTTATTTTCATATTATTTGGAAACAATTTTTTTTTTTTGACATCTCATCAAAGACGAAGAAGAATATGGAAGTCTGGGCATTTACGGGGCTGACGACCGTCATAGGCTGGTTTAAGTGATCACTTTACACACGTGTAACATTCACCAATTCTACCCATTATTGACAACCACACTACTCAAATTCTTGGAAGTTCTATACACATGAACCAATTTAGAAACCTTGTTCTGAATCACTAGAACTTCACTAGACATCTATTGGTGAGATGTAAGTATTTGGACACACTCAAAATGTTATTTGGAAACACTTAAAATGTTGTAAATAAATTGTCTGGTCAAATTATAAGCTTAAATAATAAAAATGAAAATGGTGTTTTCTGGCGTTTCTCATGTGTGCGATTGTGATCCAGGATTTGGACCTCACATATTAATATAAGAGTTTCTGCTTAAAAAAACGATTCTTAACATCTCACCAATAGATTTCTCTAGTGAAGTTCTAGTGATTCAAGGACAAGGTTTCTAAATTGGTTCATATATATAGAACTTCCAAGAATTTTAGTAGTGTGGTTGTCAATAATGGGTAGAATTGATGAATGTTACACGTGTGTAAAGTGATCACTTAAACCAACCTATGACGGTCGTCAGCCCCGTAAATGCCCAGACTTCCATATTGTTCTTCATCTTTGATGAAATGTCAAAAAATAATATTCATTATTGTTAATGCATGAAACGCACTATCGTATTTTACATTGATTTATCAAGATGAATTTGTTTTGCTTAACGAATGTTTCACATAACGTCCGGAACGAACTATTCTCGTTATGAGAGGTTCCGCTGTATAGTAAATTGTAACACTGTATGCATACATTCATTGTACATACACATTGTATAAATGGTTGTATTATATTAAGAAGATGGCGTCTACCTCGGTGCGCCGCGTTACTTGGCTTCCCTCCAACTAGAACACATCGGAGTTGGGGGGTGGGGTTAAAATCATTAAAATGCAATAAGTTTTATAAAGGGTTTTTCAATACCAATGAAATAATTTGAAAGTATTTTAAGAAGAGAGGATAATGGAAATGATTAAACAAACAAATGCGTTTTTAATTTTTTTTCTAAGGATCATGTAACTCTTTATATTTCTTACGACTGGTGGAAGAGCATTCTACGTTATCGGTCCCGCAACAGCAAAGGAATGCTGACGCATTTAAAGTTGCGAGCTTTGAGATGACTTGACCATAGCAGTTGTCGTAGCCGGCCAAAGCGCGAGACATATATCAACCAATTCGTCTGGAATACATAGCTCTTTTAGGAAAAATCTGGAGCCATATTATGTATTAAATTAAACATGACTAGACAAAGACATATCATATTAACTTTTACTTGTTTTATTTTCTCGAAAATGCGTTTAAATCTGTTTTAAAATATAGGTTTTATTTCAATAGCAATGATACAGTTTTAAATTATTTTAATGGCAACACTGCTTATTACTTTTTGAAGTTTCTTAAATTATTTGTGTTGAGTAGATTATGCCATTTTTATCATGGAAAAACACGTTTTAAAGATGTTTGTAGAAATTATTAATATTTTTAATCAAAACCAGTGCTCATTTGCAAATACTGTGAGAATTTTAAGAATTCATGGTCCAAATTGTTCAGAAATTTGACTCACTATTTGTCGTATTATAGGCAAATTTAAAAGTTAACTTTCTTCGTCGTACTGGTACTCCTGTATCTTGTAAAGGAAATTTAATTCTACTCTAGGTACTCCTGTATCTTGTAAAGGAAGTCGATTAACGATATAATGTGGTCCATGAATTTGTCTTAAATATCTCACAGTATTCGCAAATGAGCACTGATGAAGAAGTCTGGGTATTTACAGGGCTTATCACCAATTATATGCTGGTTAAGTGATCACTTTACGCACGTGCAATATTCACCATTCTATATTACTATGATTTACAACCAAACTACTAATTTTTGTAACTCCTACATTTATCACTAATCTCATGATATTATACGTGTGAGTTCACAAGAGTCATCAATGGTTAGATTGGGAGAGATTTTATTAAGCAGAAAATTGTATTTGGACACACTCAAAATGTTGAGAGAAAATCTCAATCATTTTGGTTAATTGATAAAAATTAATTATTGAAACATTTATTTTAAAATTCAGTGACATATGATCAAAGCGGATACTAAAATTACCTTTTAATTTTAGTAGGGAAAATCTCGGTTGCTTGATATGAAAATTCAAAGCTTTAAATTTATGATGAAAATAATAATCTATTTCTCGTTTTGCCTTTGTGCTTTTGGACAAAATAGAAGTACATATTAACTATCCATATTTAGTTAAAGTTTTGAATATTAATGTGAAATTTCACAAAGTCAAACCCTTAACGATTAATAATATGATTAAATTATAACCGACCCTCTACGTAGTACGTATGACGTCATAATGAACCCACGTTGGAGGATTTTTAATTTGATTAAAAATAGCCAAGGGCTAGAAATGTAAGTGTTTTTCTGCGGAAATAATAACACAATTTCGTGTGGCATAATTACATTACGGTAAGGGGTGTAGTACCTACGTTTACTCTGTAAGGGTCTTAATTTGATAACTTTAAAGCATTTTGCATGTTTTTGAGGGAACTATAGACATCACAAGGGCTGTATTAAAAAATAAGGGTTTTTTACAAGCTCATTTACTGATTATGATTTTTTCCCTAAACTTATAGTAATATAAGTAAACATGACTTTAATTAAAAATCTATCATACTCAGAAAAACTAGCTTACTAACTAACTAACCATCATGCCGCTTCCCCGCAGGGGTAGGCAGAGGAATAAAACGCTACCCAGTCTATCTTTGCATACATTCATCGCCTCTTCCACGTTCATGCATCCCCTCATACGAACCCGCCGATTATTTCTATTGCTAACCTGACCACTTTCAAGTATTTGACATTCCTAACTCAGAAATATTTAATACCTAAACTAACTTATCAACTAACTACCATGTCACTTCCCAGCAAGGGTAGGCAGAGAGAATACATAGAACTCCACACCACTTTACCTTTGCAAACAAACCTCCCTTCTTCCACATTCGTGCATTTCCTCATACATGCCCACCGATTATTTCAAATCCTGATCTGACCACATTAAATAACTTGAAATACGTGATCGTGCTAAGTTTTCCTCGATCTTCCTCTGCTTCTATTACCAAGCACACACACCTCATAAGTTTATTCACTGCTCTTTCTTCACCCATATGATTCACACGCCCAAAAAATTTCAACACATATTTCTTAATTTTATCTATAATGCTTATCTCAGCCTTGCGTTATTTCCTTATATCACCATTTTATCATCTATTATACATCATTTTGGCACTATTCGTCTGAGAGATCGCATTTTGACCGCATTCAGTCGACTTTAATCTAAAACACTCTCCTTATCATTCATTGTTCACTTTGTGTAATACCACTTTTATTGATAACTTTGTTTTATTACCATACCACAAAGTTTTCAATGCTTTTAATATATAAAACAGACTTCTATCTACTTTAATAATAAAACCCTTATCCGCACCCCAATGGTGCATAGGGCACTGCTTCATATAAACGCAATCTTGATCGTTTACACATGAAGGAAAGGTGATCAGCCCTCCGCTTCAGGTACCAGTCCAGGGTAATATTGAACAAATATTAGAGAGAAAAAATCACTTATATTTATTTGACCCCCACTGGGAATCGAACCCGGGACCTCCAGAATGGTAGCCGAGCATACTTACCATTACCATTATACTACGGAGGCGGACTATCTACTTTATTAAGTAAATTATATTTTTTGAATGAATCGAAATGGAAAAAGTTGCCAGGCGTTACGTGCACTTTGTCTCATATTGAGGACCCGAAAATAAAACATCAAACAAGAAGCTTGTATTGATCTCGTCTTCTCTGTGATCAAAAGGTAACGTGATGAAGTAGACATTTCTTTGCTGTAAACATTTTTGATTAAAATAAACAAGAAAATCCCAGGTTAAGATAAATATTGAGATAAATATTGAGACTAATAATATGGAAAAGATGTGCGAATAGTGAAATAAGGAAGGAATGCAAAGCTGAGATAAGCATTATCGATAAAATTAAGAAAGGTGTGTTGAGATGGTTTGGACATGTAGAACGAATGAGTGAGGAAAGAACGGTAAAACAAATTTATGAGGCGAATGTTAGCGGGAAAAGAAGCAGAGGAAGACCGAGAAAAACATGGCACGATCAGGTATGCCAAATACTTGAAAGTGGTCAGGTTAGGAGTCGTAACAATCGGCGGGTATGTATGAGGAGATGCATGAACGTGGAAGAGGCGAAGAATGTTTGCAAGGACAGAGTGGTGTGGCGCTCTATTCTCTCTGCCTACCCCTGCGGGGAAGCGGCGTGATGGTTAGTTAGTTAGTTAGTTTTAAATGGAAAATTATTTTCATATTCATATGTGAATACATATTTTGTACCCATGACAGTATCTCGTTTCAATACTTACTTTAATGTAGACTTAAGTTTTGTGCTGACATTTCTTGGTGGAACTGCATTTTATAGAATAAAATAACAAATTTGTAGTTTTTACTATATTAATTGTATTTGACCAGCAACCGAATTTCATCGTAACTGACATAATCAGGCTAGTCTGAAACCTGGTTGCTGGTCAAATAAAATTCGTGTGAAAAAAAACTACAAAGTTGTTTTTTTGTTTTACAGTACATATGTGGACATTTATGATTGAAAATTTCAAGTCAAGTTACTACGTATAGGCCTTTATTAATGCACGTGTGATTTTTTTAAATTATTTGACTTACTACGATACAAATAATTAGATCTGAATGTGAAATATTGGTAAACGTAGAGATTTTGGAACAGGTAGATGATTTCGTGTGTTTGGGTAGTATGTTTTCTAGGGATGGAAAGATTGATAGAAGACAGAAAGGAGAGTGAATGCTGGGAACAAAGTGAATGGTGCACTGAAATCAATTATAGCAAATAAAAACCTATCAGCGGAAGCTAAACTGGCACTGCACAACGGAGTCCTGGTTCCAACTCTAAAGTATGGAAGTGAAACATGGAGTTGGCAAAAGAAGGATGAAATTATACCGAATGCAGTCGAAATGCGATCTCTCAGAAGAATGTGCGACAAAACGATGTATGATAGATGTGCGAATAGTGAAATAAGGAAGGAATGCTAAGCTGAGATAAGCATTATCGATAAAATTAAGAAAGGTGTTTTGAGATGGTTTGGACATGTAGAACGAATGAGTGAGGAAAGAACGGTGAAACAAATTTACGAGGCGAATATTATTGGGAAAAGAAGCAGAGGAAGACCGAGAAAAACATGGCACGATCAGGTATGCCAAATACTGAAATGATAGGAGTCGTAACAATCGGCGGGTATGTATGAGATGCATGAACGTGGAAGAGGCGAAGAATGTTTGCAAGGACAGAGTGGTGTGGCGCTCTATTCTCTCTGCCTACCCCTGCGGGGAAGCGGGGTGATGGTTAGTTAGTTAGTTAGTTTATAATTCTTTATTATTTTCCTGAATCAAAAGGGTTAATTTTATTTAATATTGAATAAATTCTTTAATTTATAATCTACGATCCCGATAGACGAGTCCAATCAATTCATTTTAATTGGACGGAGGATAAAGTGAAATAAAACCTCTACATCTGATGCGACTCATAGCGAAATGGATTTGTATGGAGAGGGGCAAAATAAAAATTAAAACGATTTGCTCTGTGTCGAGAGGACGCGCTACGGGATATATGCAGGTACAGTACACACTCGTAGCATCGCGATATTCGCTTCATTAACGTTCGTGAAAACGGCGCGAATGTCACAACACTAACCTTCCGGTAAATTTGAGATGAAATAATTAAACATTACTCACACCCACCTGCACTCAGTGGACCCTTAAAATGTTGTGATAGAGATCTTAGACGAATAAGAGAGGCGTCGGAAGACCACGAAAAAGATGGTCCGATGACATACCCGCTATGGGGGGTAAAAATTGGCTGCAAGTAGCAACTGACCGTAAAAAATGGAACGATACGGATGAGGCCTATATCCAGCAGTGGAAGATAGAAAGCTTATGAGAAAGAAGAAGAAGAAGCACCTAATGGTGTAGAAGGCTTCGGACTTGTCAACTTAATCGTTACTTACAAAACATTGTATTACAAGGCGTAGTGATAAAAATTGTTCTTAAGATTCTTAGGTATCAAATTGAATAAATGTTAAAAATTTCTTACAGTGAAAGATTACACTGCTTATGGGAAAGAAAATAGAGAAATAGTATGTAGGAAAATGAGAATACTATATAACTTTTGGTTTCACACCAGTATTCGTTTCGTCATTCGGATACTGTATGAGAACTGATGAGACGTAAATTGCTGAAAAATATATTGCTTCTACCAATTAACCCACCAATGTACATTCATAATAAATGAACTAAATGAATGTAAATAATTTTATATAAATATTATTCGTAAGTGGGGCGAAAAAAAGTATCTAATACCTTAATAATTTTTGAACGCTATAATGATGTACTGGTCTGTTTATAAAAGTTGCTTTTAGCTTTTTTATTTAGTAATAACACTTATTTCAACTCTATTTTATAGTAATACAAATCTAATCATCAAATGAATATATAAAAACATTATAAAAGTCTCAGTTTTCAACCGCGAGAAGGAAAAATCGTCGAGTTATTTCTGCACGGAAAAAATATAAATAAACAGTATTATTCGAATATTCTCGTATTCTCGCTACAAATATGGAATGGACTAAACGAGCAGGGGAAAACTATGAAGGCTTTATGTATATTCGTATCACGGCGCTTTAGATTGTAAAGCTTTATAGAGATTGATTTTCCATGAAAAAAATACAACGTGCAAAATGTTTTTTCGCGCGCGCGCCAACAAGTTCAGCGCAGTTTCAAAGTAATAACAGTGATGTTTGATGATTGAAATACGCGACAAGTATTGCGTTTTATCCGGAATATCTCATTGAACCCCTTTCCGCACTCAATGGTGCATAGGGCACCGTATCATATCGACTCATAATCATCAATTATACGAAGGTAAAGTGACCACTCCTTCACTATATACATTGCATATTTTTTGAGCCGTAGCAGCAGCACTATTGCCTCGTTTAAATTCCCAATGTATCACATGTCGTAAGTGTGTTTTTTGATTCTCCATTTTGAAGGCGAAATGAAAAGTTAACGTAATATTTGCAACACAAGGAAGCTGTTTAAAGACTGACCAAGTTCTATATGTGAAGTGGAAACTAAAATCTGGGAATAACCCATTGTGTGAACCCAACGATAACAACAGGTACAGCGTACTAGGGCGGAAATTATTTCAGAATCAACCTATAGTGAGATCTAGAAATAGAGTAAGTACATTTCTTGGGATCAGATGAAGTTCACAAAGCTCAGAACGAACGACATTGTTGCCTTGTGCGAAAGGAAACGGTGGTGGATATAATGCATATGAAATATTATGTTTGTGAAAATAGTGTATTATGAAAAAGATAATAAAAGAAATGGCAAGGGCACTCGGCATTCTATACACGTTCTCGAATAATATGTATCGATTGTTGCGTGGTATGATCGATAATCCCCAAATTATCCGGAGCATTAGTCTGTATGTTCCCGATAGTTAGCTAAGACATCGTCGGCATGGATTGTTTCATATCCCTTATTACGAGTACAGGACCAACCTGCCGATGCGATGGTTATGCCTGTAGGAAGAGCTACCGCTATGCTGTACAATATCAATATCTTTAACAAAAGACTTCTTGCTTACTTTTTAATTTATATTTTAATGTGTACGCCTGAAATGTTAGTTTGTTATGTATATATACATTATTAAAGAAATTGATTTGATTTGATTTGATATATCAGTACTGCGGTGACTTATTTAATTAATATTTTCACTTGATTGCTTGTTAAATTGATCGTTATATCTTGATGTATTATTTTTTTTGAAAACTTATCTAGATCACTTAATTTGATGATTAATGTTTGATTACTTTTTGATCTAAAATCAGAGATAAAAAATGAATCAATAATTCTGGGTACTCAATTATCAATTACGCTGACAATCCTTTTTTAAAAGAAATTAATTTAAAAAATAATCCTTAATTAAAGGAAGTTTTTAAGTGCTGGGCGACTTTAGGCATTTAAGATATGAATTTTAACCCAAATTAGTAAAGAAATAATTCAATATGTTTCATTTTTTATTTTATTATTTCTTAAGTTAGCTAATATTACAACTCATATAAACTAGTAGGTATATACACTTAATTTACTACATCTTTAAATATATTTACATTTCCTTACAGTAAACAAAACATTTATTTGTAAATTCTTTCAGACTCTTTTCATTCTTCATACATTCAGGCATCTAATCGTACATTTTCAAACCCTTATACATTAAACAATTTTGCGACTCTGTTTTTTCATAAACGGCAGTCTTATTTAACCCTTATTTCTTGTAATCTGTTCATTACAATTTTTATTTAACACTATTTTATCCTTAAAATATTAATGATTTAGTGTATGATTAAAAAAACATTTATAGCATACTAGCGTAATAATATGAGTTTTTTGTCTTTCACTTCAAATTATAGTTTTTTGTTATTTTTTTCATTGACCAGAGCTCTGTTTACATAAATATATTTCTTTGTATAGAATAGATATTGTAACACATATATGTATAAATTTGCACTTATGATCAGTCGGGTGTACCAACACATCTAACCCCGTTACAATGTTGCAACCCCATGATGCCAGATCGCTGAAGATATCGTGTAAAACATGTTTACAACAACAATGCGAGAGCGTAAACAAAAATAGTTTTTGCACAACATATCGAGAGAGTGGACGTTTATTAACCATTTGAGGTTCCATTGCAAACACTGGCGTGCCAGTGATATCAAACAGTCGATCGTTTGCAGTTGCCAGTTCGGTAAATGGTAAAAATCCTCGTTTACGGCGCGATTCCCAATTTACACCAGCAAAAAGCCTGGAAAATGATCTGGCAAAAAGTATATATTTGGCGCCAGTGTGGAAAATCATGAATAAATTTTCACTCGACCATATGCTTTCCGTTTATGACTTTGGCACGAAAAGCTCAGAAAATGTTTATCCTTGGACGTATTTAATATATGGTTACATATCAAAATGATTTTTTAAATCATGTACAATACCCATCTTAGTAACTTTAGACGTATTGAATGTATGACTGATAATACGTTACATCTTGATATCTTCGTTACATTTTAAAAGGGATTTTTAAATTGATTTAAAATACCAATCTTAGCAACTGTGAATTTTTTTAATATATGGTAAATGATACGTTATATCTTACCGGGTAGGTACAGAGAATAGAACACCACCCCAATCGGTCTTTGCACACAATCTTCGCCTCTTCCACATCCATTTATCTCCTCATACATACGTGCCGATTATTTTGACTCCTGACCTGTCAACTTTTAAGTATTTGAAATACTTGAAAATACTAAGTTTTCCCTGTTTTTTTTTCTCTGAATTTATGTATAACCACATAAGCCTCATAAATTTGATTTCATATTTTTTCTTTATTAGGTACCGATCTTTTATATTTTGTATTTTAAAAGTGTTGCTAACTTTGTGGTATGGTTATTTAACGCTCTTTAATTAAAGTGGTATTACACAAAGTGAACGATGAATGACAAGGAGAGTGTTACCTATCCATTATTTTACGAAATCAATAAAGGTTTGAAAACTTTATATATAGATGGAGTTTGTTGTCAATGTGATTACTTCTTGGAATATTTAGATGTAAATGCCATTGTAACAAGTGAATGTTCATATTTATGCTGATTAAATGAAATGAGACTTTTGAGATTAAGCCTTAACGAGTGCGATGGTAGGTAATACTGGAAGGTAATACAAATTATAATCATTATGTTGTGTGCTGGTACTTAATCAGCGAGGGTGACTCGAGTGCTAATTAATATCGTATATAATCAAGAGAAGGTGAATTAGATCTTCTTAATATATACAACACGGGTATTAGGGGTGGATTTATTAATATTCCTCCGGTATTAATATCGCCCCTCGCTGAGTAATCTGGATTATTGTCCGTGGGCTATTTCACATCACACAGATAGGGTAAGCAATCCCACAGAGTGGGATCTCATGACATTTTAGATCCTCTGGGATCCCGTTAAATTTCTTACTGGATCCGCCTGGGATTTGCTGTATTCTGACTTTAAAAAAAAAATTAAAGTAAATGTTTTGTAGGCAGTTGTAGGTAGTTGTTCGATTCGGATAAAATATGACTTTTTTAATATTGCCATTAATAAAAAATCTATAATTAGCTTATATTACAACGATTTGAGTGTTTCCAAATTCTTGTTCACAAATCTGGATTATCTCCAATTATAAGAGTTATTTTTCATATGATTTTTTGTTATCTCAACAAAGATTCGTAAGCCCCGTAAATGGCCAGACTTCCAAATTCTTTCATTAATTGATTCGGCAGTCACTTTGTGATAAAATCTATCCATTTTTAATTAATTACTAAGTATTTACAAAGTAAAACATTAATTATAAATTCCATATTCTTCTTCATCTTCGTTGTGGTCTCAAAAATGATAGCTTATATTATATTTAACGGAAACTAATATTTCCACATCATTTAACATCTAATATATTTAAATCTTCTTACAATAAATATAACATTTGTTTTCGAATTGTTTCATACTATTTTCAATATTCATATATTTAGGCATCTCGTCGTACTTTTTATAACCATTGCAATAAAATAATTGCGGTAATGTTTTCTTTTTTTACGTAAAACAATCCTCTTGGCGTTGATTAAAAATGTTAAAATTTTAAATGGATGATGATTGGGAAACTCAATTTACTTTTCACATTTTAATAAACTAATTTTACTAATTAACTTACTTACTATCATATTTGTCTTCAGGGGTGGGCAGAGAGAATAGAACATTGTAAAATCTGTGTATCACTGTGCATTCAACAAAAGTAACATTTTCCACAGAATTCAAAGAGTTGTTCAAAATTCTCGTTGTTTGACCCATGTCCGCACAACCTTTTCACTTGTGTTTTCAACTTGATTTATAATACATATATGAAGGCAAAATATCAGATCTGAGTTATGTATTCTTAAATAAGGGAGAAAAATCAAAATAAATTTACCTGTCTGGGAGTATAGCCGTACGTGTACGGCAATATCAAACTTTCGTCAAAGGAGTATGGCCGTACATGTATGGCCAATAAAAAACATAATATATATGAGAACATGTTTAAAACATGATTCATATTAAATTTATCGATGTCAATAAAATCATGTTTACTGGTTTATATTTTTTTTATTCAAGCAAATATGTTTCTTATAGTATTGAATATGATAGAAAATTATAAAGAAAGTTTAAAAAAAATTATAGCATGAAAAAAATCACTCCTCAGATACAGTTTTGTCCGCAGAAACTCACTCTCAGACAAATTAAAATTATCTTATGTGCATGAACGTGTTTTTTTTTTTTAACAAATATGTTAAGTCTTATATAACGATAGTCATAGCAGAAAATTTTGATATTGATCTTTTCCTTCATAATCTGATTTTTTTTATTAAGATTGAGGTTATGATACGAAGACGTCTCCTTTATGTTATCATTGAAAATGTGAGTAAGTAAGCGGTATGGAAAATGCAGGCACTTTAGGGTAGTGCGGGGTATGATGAAAGCCCTTTGCCGCTATTCAGCGAACACCAGGGGCAAAGGAGAGGCGAGGAGGCACGGGGAGAGAGCTTTTAGTCTGAAGCTTTCTAAGGTTAATGTTGCCAGCGTTAGTGCACTCGAGAGTCTCAAGAAACGATAGGAAAGTTCAAAAAAACTACCCACGTCAAACGAAAAGATCGTTAAAATTTAAGGGTATTTTTTAAAGGAAAAAAATTATGTAGCGGTTAATTTTTTTTCCATTGTAGAAAATTGTAATTTTCCATCCATTATTTGCACTATTTTTTTTTTGTTTCTAGGCAGTCGATTACAACGGATGGATACGCGTTATCGACGTTATATGTGTATATAATTTTAAATTTGCTTCCGGATTTTTATTTCTACTTCCTTTTGGCATTTTAAAATTGGTTTTTTATCCGCTTTATCAGGAACAAAAAAATACCAAGGAATAATTTATTTTGTATTAATTAAATTTAACGTTGTCTGTACTTCTTAGTTAACTCGTTAACGTTCCTCGGATGCGCAGATTAAGTTAAAAGTCACTTTATAGTAAAAAAATATTTTTTTGTCAACTTTACATAGAATTGTTCTGATAAATCTTTTTTTTATCTAGTTGAAGTCATTTCTATAAAATCATATTGAATTGATATCATTACTAAAATTTATCCTCAAAGATTCTGCGCCAAATAATTTAAAAACTGTCTTCTTATGTATATGTATTTATATGCGCATGAAATTTTTTAATTGAAATATTATTCGTGAGATACATCATCGGGTTCATTATTTCATACACTACTCATATTGGTGTTGTGATCCAAACAATTTCGTTTCGTTGAATAAGGATCATTTCAAAGTTCTTCAAAGTTCTTCAAAGTTTTTCATCTTCCGCCTAATTTAACTAGAGTTTGAACGAATTTAGGGTCATAAAATAAAGATCCCTCGATATTCAAAAAGCTGTTCTCCTGGCAGTCCGAGATAATTTGTCGTTTTATGAAGCATTTAAAAATGGTAAATGAGCTCTTTTAAAAGAAATTCTCTCGACCTTATTTTTAAGAATTTCAATATTTTATCTAGAGCTTAAAATAAACCTTATTATTACCGATTATACAAAAAAACACGAGAGATTACCATAAATAAACCCTTTTATAAAGCGCGAATTAGACTGAAAAGTAGGGAAATTTACTCGTGTATTACTAAATATGGTATTGCATAGCATATGTAGTAGATTAATAAGCAATCGTGCAGAACGCAGATTTTTAATACATTCTAACTTATTCAATAATATAATGTGTACACTTTAATCTAAACTGACATTATTATTACATTCCAACATAGACGAAGAAGAATTTGAAAGTCTGGGTATTTGCAGGGCCTATAACCTGTCAAAGGCTAGTTTAAGTGATCACTTTATACATGTGTAACATCTACCCATGATTGACAACCACATTTCTCAAAAAAAATCTCATGGATATAATCTATCACATATGTAATTCTTACGTCGCTTCATGTGTGAGTTTGAGGCAGTATCTTTGGCTGATTTGAGTAATCCGACCCTTTTATTAAAATTAATGCAAGATGTAGCTAAGATTCTCAGATGTGTGAACAAGAATTTGGACACACGCAAGTGTTGTGGATGTTTTGTTTCTTCAAAAATATTTTAATTAATTGTATTTTATTGTACGATATCTCAAGATTCTTAATTTTTGCTCAAATGCTAAATTATATTTGGTTTTGTTCCACTCTTTTTGATTATTATTACTTTTCCTTTCCCTATCTTATTCCTTGTTTGTTTCCTCTCGAATATGACTGAAATTCTCTTCACAGTTATATTCTTAAATAACGTCATCAGTATTCCATCAAATACTCGTATAAACCTAAATCAAACGTATTGAAGCATAGAGTAGATTACCTTGCCTTCATATAATAAACGATATAATTTTTTTCCATAGATAAATTTTTTAAACTTTTTTTTAATTATATGTATTACGGCTCTTTAGGCATAGCCTGTGTTCAGCCAAAATACTTACATATTAAAACAATTTTTTTTATTTTAATTACATTATTAACCACATATAATTAATAACCATCTGGATGCAGACAGGAAACAAAGTTTATCTTGATAATACTGTGTTTGTTTCCGAATTTATGTAAAAATAAATTATACATAGAAATTGTTATCTTTTTGTTCTTGTTGTAAATTAACATTTTAAAATTGCTGATTTAGTGTACACGTTGTAAGCCCTGTAAAAATTTCGACTCGCATATACCCAGCTCACTTATTTTTTTCATATTGTTTAAGATATCAAAGATGAAGAAGATGATATAAGACTTTCATATGTGTTTAAATAATGATTTTAAAAAAAATGATTGAACCGTCAAAATATGTTGCGCGTCGGTTAGAGTATAAAATGCAATGATATTAATATAACCGAACATCAATTTTAATTCAGGATCATTAATCATAATGTGCGGATACGTTTTTCTTCTGACGAAATGAATTCATTTCGATTTAATGGCATTCATCATTCACTCGTTGAATTACGAGTATAAACACTATGCTCACTCTCTTCTTTATTGCTTTTTATATTAATTCTTAATATGGTGAAAGATCTTCCCACAGAAATCTTCTATTATATAAATTTAATACAATTTTACATGAACTCATCTCGGTGAACGTAAACAAGAAACTGCTAATAACTATTCACTAGTCTGTGTGATCGTACTAGTGCAGTGATGGCGAACCTTTTAGAGCCTGCGTGCCAAAAAACGTTCAGTATAATAATATGTCGCGTGTCACATGCAATGGAAATAAAAATGCACCAATCCTTGTGAAACTTCAGATTTTTAATATAAACAAAGCATTAATACATCGAAAAAATAATTAAGCACTTATTAATGGCAAAATAAAAGATATAAATAAAAGAGACTCAATAAAAAAATGTAAAACCCTTAAATCTTCATTTTTATTGAAATTTTTGGTGTTGAATGCTAGATGGCAATTTTTTTAAATCAGGTTTATAGCTGATGGCTTTTGATAGAATACAAGCAGTACTTTCGTCTGTAAGTCTTTTTTTAAATTTTTGTAAAATCACATTAATGTCTTTCTCTTTATTCGCGTGCCACCTATGGCACGCGTGCCATAGATTCGCCATCCCTGTACAATAGTGGGTATATCGAGCCACATTCTATATAGTTAAATATTCAATTATGTAGTTAGCGTAATTGTAAAGAAGAGAGTTCATCAAATTGCTTTATTACTGATTTTTTCGTCTTGAGAAATAATAAGTTCATTCATGTGTCGTTATATCAAATTATGACATAAATATGTGATTTCCACCTTTCTATTATATTGACTGTATCCGGCCACTCGTTGCTGTGGCTCAGTCTAATCAAATGAAAAAGAAAACAGAAAGTACACATATAATTTCACAATGCTTGTGAAGCAATGAAAATATCAAAAATCTAAAAAGGAATAATGGCGTTGAAATATCGTATTTATTTAAAGATTTGACGTTTAATTTGTAGAACTCCATTTTGATTTATCCATGAAATGTAATATCAAACACTGATTATTTGAGTCTACTAAGTTGTATTTTATTGTTAAATAAAACACATTAAAATCATTTTTTTGACAATTGTTTCGCCTAGTTATGGCATTTTCAAACAAATGTCTTAAATAATCATAATAATTCGTTTGAAAATGCCATAACTAGACGAAACAATTGTCTCAAAATAGATTTTTATTTGTTTTTTTTAAATAAAATACAAGTCAGTAGAATAAAAAAATCAGTAATTAAAATGTAATTTTGTTTCAAAATCACTATTTATTTTTATTATAAATTAATTATACTGTCTACCGGTTTCGAAGCTAACCGCTTCTTTATCAAGACTGATAATTTTTTTTTGTATTAATCAGTCTTGATAAAGAAACGGTTAGCTTCGAAACCGGTAGACATTATAATTAAGTTTTAATAAAAAGTTGATAGGGATTTTAAAACTAAGTTACATTTTAATGATAAAATGGAAAATTATACAAAAAATCAGTGTTCGATTTAACAGTTAATACAAAAGATATCGTATTTATATCAGAAATAGGTTGGACTGGATTAAACGGAAGTGTATTCGCAATGGCAGCTTATGATTTCAGACGGAATGGATGCCCGGTAGATAGTGCAATGGTTAAACAGCAAGACGGGTACTAGTTTTATCGTCATTTCTCTTTTCCCATCTCTATCGCGAACCGGTCCTCTAGAGATGGGCAGAGCCAGACGGTACGGTTATGGAGGCGACCGGTGACCGGTGACCGGTGACCATCGTCAGAACGGAATGGGAATCGTGCCATCACTAATCGGCGTCATCCGTCTCCGGGTACGTCTTGTACGTGTACTCGTGATGAGGTTGTTTGCGAAGGAAACGCTATCAACTTTTCAATCAAACATGATTTATCCGGTAGGATAAGTAATATATTAAACAAATTATAATTTTTTTTTTACATCTTATGGAAGTCTGGGCATTTACGGGGCTTACGACCGTCATACGCTGTTTTATGTGATCACTTTACATGCGTGTAACATTCGCCAATTCTACTTATTATTGACCACTCAAATTCTTGGAAGTTCTACATATATACATACATGATATAATTTCAAAACATTCCATGCTCTTCTTCATCTTTGTCCAGATGTTGTAAAATAACATGAAAAATAACTCCTATAATTATATATAATCCAGATTTGTGAACAAGTATTTGGACACACTCAAAATGTTGTAAAAGTTTTTTTTTTAAATATAATACTCGTTTATAAAAAAAAATCTTTTTTTTTTTCGTTTTCTCTAGTAAATTACTGTAACTCCTTTAAAGAAAGCAAGAATAAACACATTATACCATTCACCACTAAAAATATTTTAATAATAAATCAAGATGGATATTCACTCTACAAATCTATTGATTTATTATTTTTTCATTTTGTACGGTATTTTTAAACTCACTGAATATGCCAGTCAGATTTATATTTAACAAATACTTTGCTGCGTTGAAATGTTTTTTCCCTTCGTTAAAAAAAACACGCATCAATCAAGCTGCGTTAAAATTTAATCAGAATCCTGAATGGAGTAGTATAAGGGTAGTATCTACTCATTCAAAATACCGGAAGGAAGTTGATTTGATGGGCATTTCCTTTCGTGATGTCTAACATTTCCCCACGATCTGAGAATAATTTGGTTAGTGGTTAATAATAAAGTAAGGTTTAATTTCAAATTTTTATTTGATTGTTTTGGTATACTGTTGAAAATAAAGTATTTTGAAATAATAATGAAATTTATTAATATATTTTTTAAGTTTATTAATTCTCGATAGTGTATAGGGTAATAATGCACAAGAATAATGCAACATTATCTTGAATTTAAATTATGTTAACGGGTGGTGATCCGTCTTCTTGTCCAAAACGTATTGTTTAACGTTTTATTATTAGAAACATTCACCATCAAATGTTTGATTCCCGACATGCTCTTAATGAATACAGTTTTTTATTTATTTATTTATTTTATGAATTCATTTTTAAATCAATCACTTATTAAAATTAATCCAAAAATAAAAATTGAGTTCTACAAATTAAACGCAAAATCAATAAATATGTTTTTAAGTTTATGTTTTGCCCTAGACTGGTATCAAATGATCAAGTAAATACTGCACTCTTTGTATTTTATGCATCAGTAAATGCGAATAAGAATCATAGTAAGAATTAATATTTCTACTGTTCATTGCATTTTGAATTATTTGTTTTTTTTTCTAAAATAAAGATATTTCAACATTTACCTAAAATTTGTTTTGTAAAGGAAATATAAAAGAAGAAAAATATGGAAGCCTGGCTATTTACAGGGCCTACCAGCCTATAACAAGTCATTGTCCCTCTTAATATTCAGACTTCTATATTCGTCTTCATCTATGTTGAAATGTAAAAAATATCTGAAGAAAAAACAATAAAATAAATGTTTAAACAATCTTTGTAAAGATGTCAAAATGTACAAAAAATCTTCAGTAGAATAAAACCCAGATTTGTGAAGAAGTATTTGGACACACTCAAAATGTTGTCTTCTCTTAGAGCTTAAAAAAGCTTGTCTTAAATTAATTGACATGTATTCAAGGTGATTGTATTAAGGCGTCGCTAGGGCACTGTGGCCTGTGGTAGCGCGCTCAAGCTCTAGGTCAGAGGTCGCGGGGTCAGACCCGTCCATGGGAAAGTCCGCGGCACCCGGGAGGTATGCTATGATCGATGGTGGGCGATGGCTAACTCAGATTACCATGGAGGCCGACTTGCTGTTACAATCTCGTCACGGATTCGGCGAGGAACTCGAATCAAGCCATTTTCGCTTTGCTCATAATCATATGTTTACAAAGATCTGCGCTTATTTTAATTCCACGTAACTTTATTAAATTTGATTTGTCCGCCTCCGTAGTGCAATGGTCAGCGCGCTCGGCTACCGTTCTGGAGGTCCCGGGTTCGATTCCCAGAAGGGGGTCCAAAAACAAAAGTTATTTTTTACTCTTAAGTTTTAACAGTGTAGAACAGAGCGGTTAGATTTGTTGAAAAAAAAAACAAAATTATTTATTACTTTCATTTTTTGAGTCATCCATTTAAGTTTTATTTGGTGCATAACAATATTTCTTCTGTGGTAGCAAAAGAAGACCGAGAAAAACTTGGCAGGCTCAAGTATTTCAAATTCTTGAAAGTGGTCGGGTCAGGAGTCAGAATAATCGGTGTGTATGTTTGAGAAGATTGGTTGAATTTGAAAGGGTTGTTTGCAAAGACAAATTGGTGTGGCGTTCTGTACTCTCTGCCTACCCCTGCGGAAAACAGCATGAAGAAGAGTTAGTTAGTTACTATACTTCAGGAATGAGTATAAAGTAAGTATCTTTCCCTAAAGACGAAACCGTTTAAATAATAGTATCACTAATGGGAGTGGTTTAAAAACCACATTCTTTTGAGTTTGTTTTATTTTATTTTTATTTTTTTAATTTTCATCGATCGTGTAAAATACGCCACAAAGTAGCAGCAAAAATGTGATGATGGTTAGTTAATTGTTTTGTTTTTAAACTCAATTAGCATTTTTTTCGCATGTATTCATTCATTCTCGTTGAATTTTCATATGCGTCGAAAGCGTGATGGACATCACGTGATTAATTTTCCAGAGTGAGTGGGTCGATAAATTAGTTCATATCCTTTTCGAAAAAAAAGTAACGTTTTATTTTTTTTCCAATTATTGATTCAAATCCTGCTCACCTGAGTTATTTCACCTGATAATTAAAATGTTTCGAGGTTCTTTTATACAAATATTTATCTCGGGGTGGGGGTAGCAATCATTTCTTCAAAAACCCGTGTTGACACTTGCCGAGGCAGACGTCACTCGTGAGGAGATCGGTGGTATGTTACGTTTTCACGTTTAGCCTACCTCCACTTGTATGGTTCGGCGGTTACTTTGGTTGATTTGTTATTTTGTGTAAATAGCACTGTAATCATACGGGTGACTGCTGTCGTAGGATGTTTATTTACATGCGATTTATTCAATATTTAGATTCAGTAATTTCATTTCAAAATCGTCGTTGAAAAAATGTATATTTTTTAATGTATTTGTATTTAGTAAGTATCCATCCCTAAAGACGAAACTGCCTGAAATAGGAGTAGCAAAACTAAGAGTGATTAAAAATAAAGCGTGTGTTTTGTTAATTTTATAAATTATATGTAAAGTAGTGTAAAGGCAAAGGGGTATATCTGTCTCAGACCGAATTTTACAGGAGAGCAAAAAAAACTTGTGAAATTAAATAACTCATTTGTTTTATGTGTTTTTTTATGTACATATCTTAAGAAAACTAAATAAGTATCGCAACTTTACCTATATTCTTTTGTCAGATTATGGAAAACAGTATTTTAGACATTTTGTGGAACAAACATAGAAAATGAAAAATTTGACAGATAAACCCCTTTGCCTTTACACTACCAATGTAATGTACCGCAAAGTTGCTGAAAAACATACATATCGTAGTCATACAGGAGAAGGTGACCAAGCGTATGTTTTACAAAAACGTGATTATTGATTATTTGATATCTTACTAGCTAATTATTGCCCTGAAAAAAATTCCGAAGGATTTTAAACGTGGAAGTATAATATATTGACTTGTCGAAAATTACTAGCTGCATTGATGTTTATTTTCTTACCAAGCAAAAGTTACTTAAATGGCCCTCCTGAACATTTTACGTTTTGTAAGTTGGTCACTTTCTC
This sequence comes from Brachycentrus maculatus, assembly GCF_059751285.1. Classification (NCBI taxonomy): domain Eukaryota; kingdom Metazoa; phylum Arthropoda; class Insecta; order Trichoptera; family Brachycentridae; genus Brachycentrus; species Brachycentrus maculatus. The sequence continues at coordinate 460,403 of NW_028281230.1, forward strand.
CTGTACGACTGCGATATATGATCAAAAGAGGTAGATACGAAAATTAGTAATGTGAAGTTCGGAAAAAATGGAAAGAGCGACGAACAATGAGGATTTTGAAATGTAAATAAAAAAATAACACTTGTATGTATAATACCACTTTTTGAGTTTTATTTCATTACACACGACTAGTTTGGATAACTTAAGTTGTTTCAATAACATTTTGAGTGTGTCTAAATACACTTTTTCACAAATCTTAATTATCTCCAATAATGGGTTATTTTTCATATATTTTTTTACATCTAAACATAGATGAAGAAGAATTTGTAAGTCTGGGCATTTACGGGGCTTACGACCGTCAAAAACTATGACGGTCGGAAGCCCCGTAAATGGCCGGACTCCCATATTCTTCTTCATCTATGTTGAGATGTCAAAAAATAAAGTTGTTTTCATCAACAAGTGATAACATAAAAAAAATTACATATCATACCACAAAGTTAATGCCAAATCAATAAATAATATAAAATATAACGTCATTAGACGCAATGGAAAACAAAGAAATAAAAATTATTAGATATATCCTGCAGACTACGATGATATTTCGCTCACTCCTTTCAAGAACGTCATATATCAAAAATCGTCAATTTTCAGTTGTGTCTGTTTTCGGAATGCCCAAAAAATGTACTACATCCCAGCAAAAGCGTCATATTTTTAACTTAATATTTATCCGCCACTAGGCAGAAAGTGATGTTTTTGCATTTTGAAGTATTGTTTTTTTTTTTTTAAGCATACTAAATATTTTTCAAATGGAGAAAAAACCTTCAAGTTTTACCTTAAAAGATCTGTTGCACAGTAAAAAGTTGAATAAGTGGCTTGATATTTATTTTTAATACATTGTATTTTATTTTTAAACTTTGAAAACGTTCTCCTGAAAAATCAAGTTTTTTTTTATTTATGACCTTCTTGAAAGCAATTTGTATCTGTGAGGAAGATATAGACAGGAAGATATGAAGAGGAAGACAAGGAAAAGCTATGCTCAGCACACAATATGTTTATTGATAGAACTACTAGAAACATTTTTACATTTTTATATTGTTCCTAATATCGGCAGTATTTTCATAGCACAAAAAATATAAACATTCTATTTAAATACAAGTGATGATTCGATATGAAAAAATATAATGAATGCCATAGGACCACATTTGTTTTGGTTAGAGTACCCTCAAATATTTATTTTATTATCTCGTTTATATTCGTATAGCTAAATATGCTGGATATTAGAATGGCAAATTCCTCGGTACATTTCGAGACCGTATTGTGCGGATATTATTTCTTTCATCTGACTCATAGTGAATTTCGAAAATGTTCGCATTTCAAGTTTTGTTATTCCGAAATTCTTTTCCGAAACCGAGCAATATGTGATAGTAAAGACCAAGAAATGTATAAGATGAAAAAGAAAGAATTCATGGTTTCGAAAAAAATGGGGCATATTATGATTTCATCATAGTTTGTATATATTTAAATACTTCGTTTTCATTATTGCTGAGGGTCGTGACCAACCTCTCTTTATTTCCTTAAATATTATGCATGGTTCTCTTCCATTTTCCCGACACACCTCTTTCCATTTCGCTCCTACCACTGATGTACTTGTGGCAGTCTTGATTTCATCAGTCCGTCTTGTGGGGATCTTCCTCGTCTTCTACTACCAAAGACCTTTCTTATGACCGTTGCCTTTCAAGGGTTTTATCTTTTTTCTGGCGATATGTTTGAAAAACTGAGTGTCATCTATATTAAACTCTTTTAAGATATAAGTGTTGGTCTTTCTTGCGATCCAGAGAATTCGGAGCACGCGTCTTTAATACCACATCTCTAAGGCATCGATTATTTGCCTTTTACAGATAGGATAGTAAGGAAAGGGAAGGCAAATGTGGAAAATACATCACAAACACCCAGACCAATTGAAAAGAATTCATTTATTTTGCAATTGGCGGGAACTGAACCCGTGATCGTCTACCCAACTACAATTAAGTTACAATACAAGCCACTTATTGTACATCGATCTTATAAACTTTTTGGCAATGGGGTGTTCCGCCTTCGAGCCTTTAAAAACAGGTATATACTTAGGTACAAATATGAAAACTTTTGGGTTTTATTATGGATTTATTGTACTTTATGCTCCCAAAGCCCTTTTCCATTGAAATTAACATTTCTTTCTTTCATCCTGTGCTCTCCTGCGTTCCTGGGAAATATTTACAAAGGTCCCACCGGTTATTTCCTTTTCGAAACTCCCCAAAGGCACCGGTGTATGGAAACATTTTTTCATCCCGAGATTTTCTTGGGATCATATAAAATTTGCATCAGTTTGTTTGTAAAAAAAAAAAAACTCGGGAGGAGATAGAAAAGTATTGTGCCTATCTGAGGGAACAAAGCGACATATTCGACAAAGCAAAATAAAAAATAAACCTTTTTTAATATTTGATTTGTATAAGCATTTTCTTTGACTTTCGTATAATGGTTAGTGTTCCTACCTTTCAATAGGGCCCAGAGTGATAAACGTTAATATTGATATATTTCATGTAACATTTAAAACAACTTTTAAAGACTTAATTATCAAAATAAACGTGAGCGATACATGATACTTCTTTTTTTTCTTTTCTAACCCCTCAAAATCTAACTAGAGGAATAAGAATGAACTTTCCTTTCATTGAAAAATCGTGGTTTTGAAATCTGTATAATTTACAAATTTGTAGTTAAAATGACTTATTTTTTAAATCTCAACAACGATCTTTGTCTTCTAAGACGCATTTTATCAGTTAAAATATAAAAACGCCATCCCTAGTTTTTTTCCAGATCACTTTCATCCATTTTTAATGTTAGGTTTACTAGGTAAATATTACTTTTTTCACTTCCTGTTTGACGCAACGAATTATTTAGATATTTAAAAAAAAAATCTTTGCTTCTTCGTTATATTGCATTCATATAAAAATGTACAGCAAAGAGTAGTGTAGTTCTCACCATATATTTAATAATTTATCTGTGGATAATTTAAATCCCTTAAAACAACATCCCTCACCATTTTAAATTCTGCTTACCCACCAGGCGAACATAACTGAGTCGGCGGTCGAAGTGCATTTGCAATAGTGCTAAACCAATCCAATCTTGGTTATAAGTGGATACTTTCCTAGTCTTATCAGCGCTTTAAGATTCCTTGGTTGTGGTTTTGTTCGTGCAAGTCGGATCTCTCTCTCTATCGGATTGTTTACAGGGGTCGTCTCCACTTTGAATTCACGTCAATTCGCTTCGGCTTCGACTTCCATTTACATAAATTTATCTCCAATACAAAATTCACTTCTGCTTTATGCTGAGTGCAACTCTGATTGATTTCCGCTCTGTACCACAGTCTTGCTGCAATTTGCAATAGCAGTATGTAAATTATTGTTTGGCTTCGTGATGAAACTCAGCTTGTATTTCGTGATAAGAGTTCGAATATGTATTTTTAACATTGATTGATTCGGCAGTCAGTTTATGCTAATATATATCCATTTTAAATTGCGAATTAAGTTACTAATTTCCACGAAGTTTAACACTTTATTATAACACGAGTTTTGATACACTTAACATTATTTTGAACATCTACCTACTAATACACAATTAAACATAATTCCACAATCACAACATACAGTTAGTGGTCTCATTGTCGTGGTGTTAAAAAATCAGTTCTGAGGTCAAATTCTATTTTGTCATAATTGTTGTCTAATTTCGCTGCGTTTTAGTTATTATTTTTTAATTATTTAAAACAATAAATACCATGGAAATCAAATAAATAGTTGTGAAATATATAATGTCAAAATGAAATATAAAATGACTTTTCATAACTGAAATTTGTAAATAATGTTTTTTTTTATCAAAATTTACTGTTATTCAAACATATATGTATGATGATTTTTTTGGAATGAAAATATGGAATCATATGTATTTATAGAACTTATGACCTGTCAATGACTGGCTTCATTGATCACTTTATATTTATACACTATATATTATTTACCATTCCTATGGTTGACACACGTTACTTCTTTACTTTCTGCAATTGAAAACATCAATCGTTTAATATCAATATTTTGAGTTTAACTTTGTCTAAAACTTCTATGGTTTGTTCAGTTATTAGAAATCTTTCGATACCCTTTTTTCTGATGTCATTACGTCAATTGAAGGCTAGACAAGATACTATCTTATTTTTACAAAAAAGCAAGGGTTAATTTTTGACAAGAACGTACGTCAAAATCTTATATTTTGTGCATTTAAAAGTGAAGATAAGTCTATACCAATTCTCAACAATCTTTTGAATGTAATACAACGTTGCAAATCATCAGTATAATTTAAAATTAATCAAAATAATATTTCAAAATATCTTATAAAGAACTTCGTATATAGTTTAAGTATTACATTTATCCGTATAAAATAGTTTCCGCTAGTTTTGAATAATCTTCAAAAGAATGAAGTTGTTCAAAGAAAAATAAAGAATAATCAAGTGTTTTCAACTTGACAGAGGGGTCTTTGAAATCTAGCGTAACTTTTATTAATAAGACTTTCTTTTCCCTCGACATTAGCGTCCGTCTAAAGTGTGAGAAGTTCAAAAGTTTATATTTTATTGTTATGTGACCGCTGTTTAAGTCAAATATTTTTTCTAGAATTTTTCAATAAGTAGACATCCAAAAGTTTCGAGATGAGGGAAATTGCGGCCGGCCTTAGAAACCAATCGATTTGAATGTTTACTAGCTTGAGGTATCAGGTTATCATAAAAATATAGGTGGAAATATTTTTCTCCACTTTCTGAATTCTTTGCGGCTTTCTTTTTTAATTTAAAACATAAGAACATCCGTTTTACTTTTTTTAAGTCTTCTTTGGTTTTCTTTAATTTTATTTGGTTTACCAGGCAATCATAAAAAATGTAGTACGATTTTTATCTGAGTTTAACTAAGTAATTTCAATAAAAAGTCAATACCTCACAAAGCATATTTTACCCACTTTAAAATTAACGTAATGTAATAAAAAACCGACCCAACATATTTTTATACATGTTTTAAAGGCAAAATTTTATTATAATTTTTATAATTATAAAAGGTCTCAAAAATATTTTTCTTTGTCCTTCAAAATTACAATAAGATTTTTTATAATATTTATACGTTTAACTTATTTATACATATTTATTTGTTTCTTATGAATTGCAATATAAAGTAAGTTAAATGCATTGTATAGCAAATTTAAAGTCTGTTATATTCAGTGTACAAAGAAATATAGCCGTCTAAAAGTCATAGTTATTTATTTATTATTACCAGGAGATTTCAAAAGAATTCTGAGAAATTCATTGTTGGTTTATTTCTTTAGATGAAAGATAAAACAATTAACCTTGTGGTTCTTTGAATATTTATATGTTTATATAGTGTGTTATTGATAATTTGTATGTCGTTTGTGTGGATTTTTTTCATTTTACTTGTTTGATTGTTTCTTCAAAACATATGTCAGGATTTTTTACCGTATGGTTGTTTTGTTTTGGAGTTGTATTTTGTTAAATATTTTTAAGGATATATCGCTCACTCCTTTCAACAACGTCATGTAAAAAAAACTAGATTTTTCAGGAGATCGTTTTTAAAGTTTAAAAATATAATAAAATGTATTAAAAATAAATATCAAGCCACTTTTTGAACTTTTTACTATACAACAGATCTTTTTAGATAAAACCTGAATGTTTTTTCTCCATTTAAAACATATTTAGTATATTTAAAATAATAATTAAACAATACATTTTCTTCTGGTAAAAATTAAGTTTAAAAAAAATCGCTTTTGCTGGAATATAGTACATTTTCTGGGCATTCCTAAAACACGCACTACTGAAAATTGTCGATTTTTGATATATGACGCTGTTGAAAGAAGTGAGCGATATGTGATAATTTTTAAAACATGTTTTAATTTATTATTAGATTAAAACCAATATTTTTAGCTTTTCCACTTTTTTATTTGACCAGCGACCGGGTTTCGTCATTACCGACATCACCAGTCTGATGATGTCGGTAACGACGAAACCCGGTCGCTGGTCAAATAAAAAAGTGGAAAAGCTAAAAATATTGGTTTTAATCTAATAATAAATTAAAAATGCAATTCCATCACGAAGTGTCAGTGGATAATATAAATCTATTTAAAACATGTTTTATCTGTTATTTGAAATTCGTTTAAATATTTTAATTTCTTTTCTCATTTAACTTTTTTTCAAGGTTTTTATTTTATTTGTTTGTTTAACTAAGCGTTTTGTTTATCCACCACTCATGAACCAGCATGCACATAAGCAAATTTAAAAAAATCAGATCCGTTTTTCTTAGATTTTTGTGTTACGTTCGTATTCATGTACGAGGCCAGCATGAATTGTAAAATTTAAATTTATTCAAATCGCACATAGTCGATAGATGTGGGGGTGCATTCGGCGATTCCTTTGGCACCGCACTATTCGATACGTGCGATTGCACTTTGAACACAAGAATTATTACCTTTGCAACCGCCCCTCCACTCTGAAAATAAACTACCCTGATAAGGAAAATGTAGGATGGCACTTACATTGTTCAATCCACGTGTTATGTAGATACGTACACGTTTACTTCTTACATCCTCGCTTCGTATTTCTCTCCTTTGTCTTGTGCTTCGCGTGATATCCACGTTGCGAACAGGTGTCGTTTTAAATGTTTACTGCGCAAATTTTCGCTTCAACGCCGTTGAATATTAAATATATCAAATACACGTATATGCTTCTGAAATATAACAATAATTTCGTCGTGACGTTTCAAAGACAAAATGATGAAATTATATTTCAGAGACGTGTTGTCTTTCGTGCTACATATTACATACGTACGTATTTTTAGACGGATACCGTAAAGTCGAAGAATTTCTTTTCAGGCCTGTCTGGCGGAAGAAATTTGGTTGACGGAAACGCTTTAGGTTGAAAAAATTGAAAATAAATAAAATTTCCGAGAGATAAATCTTTCATGTATCCAGTCAAGTGACAAAGTGTAATTTTGCCCGGGAACCCGAAATATTTTATTAGAAAATTTCAAGCTAGTCGATTACTTTCGAATCAATCAACCTAGTTAGTTTTATTTGTAGATTTTTCAAATTTTAACGCTTACTCTTTAGTATTTAGCTTATGCTCAAAACTATAGTTATGGTGATATTCTCAACTGCGTATAAATAAACCAAAATAATGTTTTTTCAATTTTAAATCATATGTTTAGAAATCGTAACATTTATTAAATAAAATTTAAATGAAAAATGTATAGATTTGCATAATAATCAATTAATGAAATCAACAAAAAAAGTTAAAAGTTCTATTATTCTGAACATTATATAAATTAAAAAAAAAACATATATATATATATATATATATATATATATATATATATTTAAATATATATATATATATATATATATATATATATATATATATATATATATATATATATATATATATATATATATATATATATATATATATATATATATATATACATAAATATATAATATAATATAATGTAAACTTGTATATACAATGGCTCGAGTCATAAACCGTTTAAAAGGTGGCTCAATGCAGTTTTACAAAATAGACTAAAAGTTTTATTTCTCTTGAGTCGGCGACGAAACCATATCGTGTCGGCGCATATCAACAACCTATTTAAAAACATTATACCCACAATTTGAAACATGATTTTTATCAAAACATGCCAAGTCCATTAGTGCAATTTCAACTTTACGAGCGTATCATGAGTGTCGGGTTTAAATCGTTTAATTCCTCTAGTTGGCGAGGTCCCCAAAGTCACGTCTGCTTTGCATTTTCCAGATAACGCTGCACATTTCTAGTGCACAAACTCGCAGTTGCACTTTTTAGTTTCGGCGCACTCTGACTGTAATGTTTCATATTAAAATCCTTTCTCCGTTAGGCTAGCTGGCTCGCCTCAGCTTGTGTGTAAGGTAACTTTGCCGGTATTGTTCTGCGGGAATTTGCGGTTTGTAATACTGACTGTTAGGGCAGTACTCTTGTTATTTGGACAGCAGGAAGTGTATGTATGATACTGTGCATTTCTGCGGATTTACTGTGCATTTTTTGATTACGTCATAATGAGTAGTTTGTAAGGTAAACAATGCATATTATTAATAAGTTTTGACTATATTATATGAGTTTTTATCGATTTCAATCGATCTTCCTTATTTTAACATTAGCTTATTTAAGTACTTAAATATGGTTGTGAATTTATTTTGTAATAAAATTCAGATATGCGTATTCAATGTGCATTTTTTTAAATAAATTTAAAGCTAAAACTGTTGAAATAATACAATATTAAGTTGTCGTTTGTCTTTTTTTTAGATAATTTTTACAGTATGCTTGCGATACGTCAACGAATAGTACTTGAGATAAAGTGAAAGCATTTCCCTTATCTCTTAAAATTAATATGGAAAATGTTCTTTTTACTACAAAGCTCATTTCATTTCCAAGCAAATACCTGAAGATATATGTCTGGGTGTATGTATTTTGCTTTCGACGAAAAATATGTTTGAAGTTTTGTTAATAAAATACCACTAATAATATATTTTTTAAATAAATTATAAATTATGATTAGTGAAAAAAAAATGCGCCCATTTCAAATTAATTTTAAACTTACTAAAACGTCTCAATAATATTTATTTTGCTGATCATAAATGATGAAGAATATAAGTAATGGAGAACGATGGTCGTATGGTGATACGACGGTCGTAATTTATATTCCGCCCTGCGTTCCGTCCAAGCAGTTTTGTATTTTTTCAACCCTTGTCTGCCCCAGCGCCCCTAGCGGCGGGTGGTTTAATCACTGCCACGTGATGTGGCGCTTTAATACTCGCGTCGTTTGTTTAATACTTAAGTGAGATTTAGGCTAATCAACTCGTCTCGCTTTGGTGAAAACGGGTGAATATTTAACTGAGCAAAAGCACTACCCAGCGACAGCGTAAATTCTGAAACTGCAGACGATAAAATACACATCGTTTATCGAATTTTATCTTCTCATCCATAGGTCACCCTAGTATGATTCTGATCGTAGTATTAAGTATAACGAAAGACAATTGCATGTTTTACATATAAATTACTTTTAGTATGCGGACATTTATCATTGTATCTGTTTTTAAAAAAAAACGTATTTTTTTAAATTTATTTATAGTTTTATAGATCGCCAAAAAATAATTTCATGTAATAAAGTAACTTTTGATGGTTAACACACATTTTTCTTAAAAGGATAATCTACAAAGCCTCTATTTTAGAAACTTTTCTGCAGATAAGGTATTAAGAATAGGGAAGTTAGATGTGAAAATACATTTTTTTATGGATACTATTGTGACAGCCATATATTGGGATAGCTGTTTCACCTTTCGAAGTATTGTCAGACTGCTTAGAAAAAAAAGTATTAGTAAAAAAATAAACTAACCGTCACGCCGTATCCCTGTAGGAATAAGCATAAAGATAAGAACGCCATACCAATCGGTATTCGCAGGCATTTTTCGCCTCTTCCACATTCTTAACAAAAAAAATGTTACACGCATTTAAGTACAAAATCCGAATTTGCATTTGAATTTATACAAATTAAATTACAATTTTGGAATTGTATAAAGGAATTCCATTTCAATTTATATAAAAAGTGAAATAATACAATATTATATTTCAATGGGGAGAGAAATTCCGTGATGTATTTTCGAATACTTATTGGATATTTTCTTTGTTTCAGATAATGCCGTTTTGAAGTGACGATGAAGCGAAAAATTTCGACAATAAGATGAAAACAAATGATTTGTTTGAAAGTGCCAGCGATTGACGTCGATACGAGCGAAACGACATGCGATATTTAGCGAAAGCAAAGAAAAAAGTCGACGGATGCCATTTTTCCTTTTCCCTATGGAAGCGAAGGTGACTCTGCTTTCGGAATAATGGATTTATAGATATTAGTTACAATAAAAACTCTCCGATATTTCCAAAGAATTAAATTGAACCATATCAATTCCATATCATTCATTCCAAGATTTATTCTTCTTACATTTTTGACAAAATAAACAGTGTATTATTTTAATATTTTCGTATCAAAGTGATTTTTTGTGATAAAAAACAATTAAGCATATCAGAGCATCATAATATCAATCATTCAATGATACCAGGACAAAAAACATAACACATATCCGTTAAGGTCAAGTGATTATAGATCTACTATTTATCATAATATCAATCATTCAATGATACCAGGACAACATAACACATATCCGTTAAGGTTAAGTGATTAGTAGATCCACTGTTTATTGACAAGAGTCGCCAAAAGTATCAGGCGCGCAGAACAGCCGAAGAGGTCTAGGATGGCTTTCCTATTGCGGCGGAGGTCCGCGCTCATAAAAATCGCCCTTCTGGCCTCGGCCGTATGGTTCACGGTCGCGTTCCTGCTGTACACGGAGGAGCGCGGCGTGGCGCCGGTGGCCGGCAGCGGGTCCGGCGGGGGCGCGGCGGCCGCGGGGCCCGGAGCCGGCTCCGGCAACGAGCTGCAGCAGCCGCCGGCCTACCAGGCCTGGAAGAAGGAGACGGTCCACGTCGAGAAGGTGGTCTCCAAGAAGAAGCCGGCGAAGCAGCAGGACGGTAAGAGTTTCATCATTTTTATCCTATGCTCAAATTTTGGAAGTTGCATGTATCGTTAGGTAATATGTATATCCAAAATAAAACAAGGTTTTTGTTGGATTGAATTCTACATTTATTAATGTATATCTTAATACTTGACGCGTTTCGTCTTCTTAGGACATTATCAAATACCATTATCAAACGGATTGTTTGATGATGTCCTTAGAAGACGAAACGCGTCACGTTTTAAGATATACATAAATGAATATAGAATTCAATCCAACAAAAACTTTGTTTAATTTTGGATATATTACCCAAGAATTCAATATGGAATTCTACCAACTGTCTGCAGTTACAATAAATAAATTGCACGTATCTCTTAAATGACGCCTTCTTTACATGTTTGTTCTCGGCGCCATCTATGGTTGAGTTGACTAAGTTTTTTTTATTTATTATTTTTTATCAAATTTATGTTAAATTCTTTCTGCATCCATTACCCAGACTTCAAACTTTTCATAATTCTATATTGAGATGTCTAAACAAATAACTCCTAAGTGGACAAACTCCTATAAGTATGTAAAAAAATATTTGAGCACACTCAAAATACTGTGGAGTTATTTTTATTTAAATAATCTCATCAAAGATGAAGAAGAATTTGGAAGTCTGGGCATTTATGGGGCTGGCGACCGTCATAGGCTGATTTAAGCTATCACTTTACACACGTGTAACATTCACCAATTCTACCCATTATTGACAACCACACTACTCAACAAATTTTTGTATATATATATATTCATATATATATATATATATATGTGTATATATATATATATATATATATATATATATATATATATATATATATATATATATATATATATATATATATATATATATATATATATATATATATATATATATATATGAACCAATTTTTAAACATTGCTCTTGAATCACTAGAACTTTACTAGTGACATCTATTGGTGAGATGAAAAGTTGGACACACTCAATTTTTTTTTAACATTTCTTGGTGAAACCGAATTTTATAAAATAAAACAAGAACTGAACAATAGAAGACTAATATTTTATAATGTTTTTGTTTTATGATATAAAATACACATTTATGTATTTGTTTCTCCTATACAACATCAGCAAATTAGAAGGCGTTTAATTTACGTCGAGTTTAATTCAGGTTTTTTCTTTTCCTCTTAATCCGTTGAACTTGATTTGTTTTATTTAGTCGTCCAATCACTCTGACTGTTTTCTCTTATGGACTTACGTGTTTCAATTCATACATGATTTCGTTAAAGAAAATGAACCTTTCAATTTAGTTTGAGCATATATCCAATCCCTGCCACAGCCTCCAGAAAGTTTCGTCTAGGTTTTAGAACAAAGCAGGAATAAAATTGCTACGTGTCTTCATCACCCTTATGTCCTCCCTCCGTACACTCTCTCATCCATGTGTTAGACAGATATTTCGTCTGATTGCGCACGTGTCTTATTGTAATGTCTCTTGCTATGCATCTATTACGTATAATTTTAGTCTTAAAATTTTATTATTCTGAGTTTTATATATAATTTATATAAAAAATATAATTTATATAGTTTATATAAAATTGCTTACATTCAATTTGACCCTTATGTGAATATATATATATTTTAATTTATATATATAGATATAAATATATATATATTATATATATATATATATATATATATATATATATATATATATATATATATATATATATATTATATATATATATATATTTATATATATATATATATATATATATATATATATATATATATATATATATATATATATATATATATATATATATATATATATATAAAATAGTTAAAAAATATTTATTAAAATCATCCTATCTCAGTTCCGTTCATAATAAAATTAACTGTAAAGTTAAACAGCCACTCAACTAGTCAAAATACCGGAATAAATTTAATGGTAGGTAGAAAAGTGAATGCTAGACAGTGGTCACTTATACCAACTAATAACAGATCGTTGGCTCTGTAAATGTCCAGAATCTGTGTACCATTCACCATCTTACTTATCTCGAGCAAACAGATGCAGATCCAATCCTTAATCACTTCAAGTTATTCACCGATTGCCTTGAAATTTCTACACAACGTTGCATTCGAAATCACTCGTGTTTTAATACACACATATGACGGTTATTGTGATTATTTTTACCGCAATGGTAGTGCCATCTATTGGATATAATAGTAACTCAATCAATTATTGGCATTGCTCATGGCGTAAAGCGTGCCTCTGTTATTTAGTCTTTTTATTAATTTGTAAATATTTTCTTTGCTACAAAAGCATTGTAAACTGAAAAATAAGAAATAAGTCCAATCTATTTTCTTTCTTTTCTATTCAACCACACTGAGCCATAGACACGCGAGGCCAGGTACAACTAGTGAATATAAATTAATTAAAACAAATTTAAACCAACCGGTTTTATTTACATGAATTTATTTTTAGTAATAATTCATTTTGAAAGCGCAATTCAAATTCGATTTTCATTTTTCGCTTTGTATTATGTATCACGAAATTAAAATTCAACAGCGGGAAAAGTGTCCAAATATTTATACAGTATTCAAATAATTGGTTTAAAGGAAATGAATCGATATTATTTTATTTTCAGCCTCTGGCAATGAAATGAATGTTAATTTATTTATTTTTGTTTTAAAACACGTGTTTTACGTAACTTTTCCTCTAATTTAATTTGTTATTTTTTATGTAAGTATTGAAGCACTCCTCATCTCCAATATTGAAGGTTTATCTTAATCATTGTTTACATTTTTCATTTTATGTGAAATAATTTGAAATTAATGAAGGTTTTCGATAATTATTTAAGCAAATTTAAACGTAGATGTCACCGACAAAGTTATGTTTTTTTAATGATTTATTTACATACATTAGAACGCAACAACACCAATCTGTCTTATCAAACAATCTTCGCCATATACCCGCCGATCATTCCTACTCCTAACCTGACTACGCCCAAGTATCTGAAATACTTAAATCATGCCATGCTTATAAAACATTAATATAAAATCGTCTAGACATAGTCTTTGCGCGTGTATACAATATAATTCAATGTGTGCTATATAGTATTCAGCTAATTGTTGTAATTTTTAACTAGAGAAAAATGTAACGCAAAATACCAGGATAAAGAATATTACGAAATACTTAAGCAAATATGTAGTATAAGGAACTTGTACTTGGAAAATTATAGTATGAGTACGAATATCATAACACTCTCATTATCAATCATCGTTCACTTTGTGTAATACCACTTTAAAAACTAAATTATCCTTATGACATAACCATATCACAATGTTGACAATGCTTTTTGTATTAAAAAAAAAAGAATTTCACAAGTAAAAATTCATTCATACACTGGACTACATCAGACACATGTCAAGGATCTCTTCTTGCAGACCGTAAATCGGTAAAACCGATAAAATAATTGTACAGTGAATCAATTATCTCATCGATTCACCAACTCACAATCTATTGTATTTGAAGAAATCACTATCATCCATCCTATGAACAATCCAATTCATAAAAATCTTTAAAACGATTTTCGCCGGCTCTTTGTCGGATTAGATTTTTTAAACATATTTTTAAAAGAATAACTTGCAAAGCTTCTACTAGAGGCTTGTCTGCATGTAGGTTAGTAAAGTTAGGGAAGGTAAATGCGAAAAATACATCACAAATACCCAGACCAATTTAAAAAAAAATATTGAATTTATTTTGTAATTGGCGGGAATCGAACCCGCGACGCCAGTTTCGCAGTTAAGTGTCTACCCAACTACGCCACGGCGCCTGTCAAAATTATAAATATAAAATCCATAATTAAATATTTGACAACCATTCGTCGGATTAGATTATAAGTATTGTGTTTATTTAATAATTTAATTAATATTCTATTACCGCTTGTCGACTTTTTGATTGTGTGAATATATCATTGCGGTTCCCTATAGAAAACATGTTTGGTGATGAATTTCCGTTTGTATTGTATTGGGTTCCGAGTTTCGATGTTTGTTATTTACTTAGTACCGATAATAATTAACTTTACGCACAGCACACATCGCCCCCACCGTGTGTTATTCGAATGGGTATAATAATCCACTGTGTATACGTATGGCTTGTAATAATATTGCTTCGGGATTTGCTGGTATCCCTATCACGTATAACACACACAATAATTATCAATCGTGGAATCCATTCTTCCATTATATCATATTCAACACAAACTAGATTTAAATGATGCAACGTTTAAACATAGTTTTGATAATTAAAGAACATGAATAATCAAGTGGGATACCCAAATTTCGTTATAATTACTTTGATGTGTTTCAACATATCGGATGTCCAAACTCAAAACACAGTAAGGAACATATTTTTGGTGGTACGTTTTTTTTTGCATTTTTGGACTAAGTAGAATCTACTTAGTCCAAAAATGCAAAAAAAACGTACTACAAAAAAATGTTCCTTACTGTGTTTAAAGTTTGGACAGCCGATATGACTTAAAAGTCGTACTAATTGTAATAATATTGCTTTTGGACTCGCTGATATCCCCATTACAAGTAAACACACAATAAATATTAATTATGGAATTCATACGATCATCGTATTCAACATAAACTGAATTTAAATAATACAACGTTTCAACATAACTTTAATGAAAAAAAATCACGAATAATTGACTGAGTTACTCAAAATTATTATGATGTGTTTAAAAATATCAATTAAAAGAACGATTTTTTTAATCCTTATCTGCACCAAATGCTACATAGTACCTGAGGCACAGAACTGATAATGACACTGACCTTTTGTTCTTATAAAAAAATATTAAATTAACATTGCATCAATTTGTGTAGGTGCCCTATAGACCATTGTGTGCGGATAAGGGTAATTTTCAAGGGAAGGTCATGACTGCTACGTGGGCGGGGGTGGGAAAATGGAGGTTTATTTTTTTCAGAAGTTTGTGTGCAGATAGGATAGTAAAAACAGGGAAGGTAGATATGAAAAATGCATCAGAAATGCCTTTATTAATCGAAAATAAATGTTTCTTGAATTTATCATACGATTGGTGGAAATCGAACCCACGACGCATATCATATGTACTTAGTTAAGGCACTGTACTGTGTTTTGTCGAAAGTCCTATTTGCCAACGTTTCAGTCGTCATTGCAATACTTTCATCGGGGCATTTTTTTTACAGAATGTGATTCCTATTTCAGTGTTTAAAAAATACTTAATTTTTTTATTTCTTTAAATTTCATGTATAGGAAATAAATAAGTACATTGGCGGGTTTATTGCTAAAACGCGATATCTAAAAAACAGTTTAGTGATATTAATCAAACGTTTGATACCATATATAGCTGTTTGCAATCAGTGGATAGATAGTGCTTGAACATTTAAAAAAACTACAAATTGATGATAATAAGAAAAGCAAAGGATAAAGGGAGTTTAGGGAAGAAGGTAGAGGGAAAAACAAAATATATCATTTTCAAATTGAAACTTATTTTACAGTTTCGGAAGCAGTCCTTGCATTCCCGATGGGCGAAAGTGGTTTGAACGTCAACGCGCCCGGAGAGATGGGAAAGGCGGTGATCCTTCCGACTAATTTGACCGAAGACATCAAGAAGATCGTGTCCGATGGCTGGCAGAAGAACGCTTTCAACCAGTATGCCAGCGACTTGATCAGCGTTCGCAGATCATTACCCGACCCCAGAGATCCTTGGTAAGTCTTTTTCTCCAAATTATCTTTTCTATTGTGTTTTATTATTTCACCTAACATAAATAAATTTATTAAATAAATTTAAATCGTCTCAACCTCAAAAAAATTACTTTTTATTATTTTTCTTAATTTTTATTTTATTTTATCGATTGACGTAATACCACCCTTTTTTGTTTTTAATGTAATAATTACTTGTAACAATAGTATTATTTCTATTTGGTTTTAATCCAATAATTTTTCAGAAAATAAAATTAAAGTATTTCCCATGCATTAAAAGAATATTATTAAGTGGGTAAAAAAAAACATTTTGAAAAATTTGTGCATGTAATTGAAACTTTTATTTTCCTTTTTTTTAAATTATTTGTTAACCTTCAAAGCTTTTAAATCGATAAAAAAACTCTCGTTTGTGTTTCTTTTTTTTTGTTGTTATTTTTATTATTTTGCTTTTGTTGATCATTAGTTTAATAATGAATAAAAATATGGCTTGTTTTATATTTTATTATACTATAATTATTGCAACTCATTGTGTTTGTGAAATAATATCAAGCAAAACAAAGGGTACGCCTTGATGAGAAAACCTTTTTACAAGGCCGATAAAAGTATTAACGTTTTTATAATATAATAAAGATCCGGAAGTGAAATTATTGTCGCCTCCCATTAACCTGAGCCAAATTTAATGAACAATATATAATGAAAATAAAGCGATGGAGCCCTTTCTACCTGTGCAATCTCCAAAGGGGTGATAAGTGGGTGGAGGGTATAAATTAATGCTTGTCCTCTTCTCGCGAGGAATGGGGATGAAAATCTTAGAGTAAAACAAGACTGCTTGTAATGCCGTCAATTAATCTCCCCCCTGGTTCTGCATTCACTTAGCGGACCTCCGCGGAACTCGGTGGGAGAGATCTTAAATCATTTTTAATTATAAACACTACGCGACCTCCTCGTTTACCTCTCTCGTCCTCTGCGACCCTTGTTTCTTATTTCTTTGTTACCGGCCGAGGCATAAGACGAATTTTATCATTTTATGTTATATCTTGGGTTTTCGATCGTATAAATTATTGAAAAATAAACAAAGAGTGTCGTCTTTAACGCACACCTTAGTTTACGTTGTTATTATTAAGCTATCGTTCGTTCTGCGATCCTCATACTTAAAGTTTAATATAACTGTTTTCCAGCATGTTTACTACACTCTGCATAGTAATTTCATGCACTTGTATCATAAGTAAAAAAAAGCGTACAGTTATTTATGAATAATCATGAAGATGATTTTTATAAAAAAGGGTAATTTATTATCATTATCTTAGTATTATGGTGATTTTTTTGGATTCTCTCATTTGTATTATCTCTGTTGATTAAAAAACGTCTTCAATTTAAGTTTTACTTGGTAAATCAAAAAGCGTAAAACTTAAAACCATTTTTATTTAAAAAAAAATATTTATTCTTAACTAAAAAAACTAAAATCCATTTAATAATCTATAAACCTTGTACATTTTAAGCAAGGTTAACAATAAATGCAACTTAATGAAAAAAACCCTGTATTGTAATTAATATGAAGGAAAATGCAAGTGTTGTTTATTTATATTTTTTTTATTTATAAACATTTCCAAGCTTAGAAAACGTGAATTTAAATCAAGCTGAAATCGCAGTAGCTCCTCCAAATGCGCTAGGGGGTGTAGCTGTTTTTACTACCCCTTGCATAGCAGTTTCGAGTTCCAACAGGGCAATTAATCGCGAAAAATGTAACGGAATAAGGCAGCGCCGCTTTTAGACAATATATTTTCATTAGCCTGGCCATTCTGGGAGCTTTTACGGCGCTGCTACCCTCCACCGAGACGGGGGGAAGCTCCGCGGAAATATGATGCGATGATGAAGCATTGAATAACAAACGGTGCCTTTAAAATAAATAAAATATTTGCCTTGGGTGTGATTTATGTATACTCACCATCTTATTTGATGTTTAGATATCTGGCAGTCTCAGATCGCATTACGCGAAGGCTATGTATTTACGAATATATGATGTTTTTGTCTTCACTCTCTTCCGCACTCAATAAGTAATTCCTTTTAAAATGTCAGGACAATATTGTTTCAAAATTGAATAATATTTAATCTGTATTTTATGCTTGAAAATTAGGTTGTGCGCCTACGTACTTCAATAATGTCAAAATTAATGAAATCAATTCATCCATTTGGTACAAAGAAATTCGGATGCTTAAATTTTATTTTCTTATTCATTTTCATCTTTCTTAGATAAACATAAATTAAATGTTTATCCTATTAGCATGAAAGATGACAGTTAACTATCGACACAGTGAATTTAATCGCCACCTGCAAATTGTTTTTGATAAATTTATTTCGGCTTCCTTAATAATAATAATTATACGTTTCTATGGATGACTGAATTTGAATGTCTTCTTGAAATATCAATAAACTCATTTTTTTCACCTTTTTCTTTATCATTCAATTAACCATTATCATTAATTTTTTCAGTAAAAACATTTATTAAATTTAATGTTTGTTTTGTTTTTATTCATTTGAATAAAAAATATAACATATATGCATAGTACTATTGATTTTACAATCAGATCTTACTTCACAAGATGTCTTTGTTGCAAAAATATCAAGCTCTAAACGAGGTGATTATATTACGTAAATACTTTAACTTTAACACGTACCGAAATGATACCAAACTCGTCGTGAGATTGTATGCGAGTGTAAAAGCAACAAAATCGTACGTGATTTTGTAGAATACGAATATATATAGCGTGCTTTTCCTGAAAATGTCAATACTACCGCGTAGCATTGAAACAGCGCTGAACGGGGTCTTGTTATATTTTAAAAAGTATTTCTTTTAACTGGATAACAAATGCATGCACTGGACTGTTAATATTCTGTACCGTACCGTAACTTCATAATTGAAAAATGTCCTGGAACGTTACACTTCGGGAATACTAAATTATTATTTCTTTGAGTCGTTTTGCAATTTCTTTTCTTTTTTTTTTCTTTTCACCTCCATTATTTTATCGCGTTGCTCCCTCTGCGCCGTCTCGGCTGATTGGTCTATTGTGATGTCATTGTTGCAGCATTCAAAATGTCATATTTCAAGTAGTTATAAGTTAAAGAGGCAGCCGAGAGACGAACAAATGCACTCATCGTTTCTATTGTGACGCCATCGTTTCTATTCTTCAGCATTATACATTTCAGATATACGAGTAAACCTGTTTATCAAACATGCGGCTACTAGTACGATAGCTTAGCGTTAATTATAACATTAGGGTAGCGAACTCTACTCCACATTAAAAAAAAAACACACAATTTTTTTCGACAATATTAACTTCTTGATGAAAACTAATCGACCAAAGGTTTAAAAATGCCAACGTCATTAGAAATAGCAGTTCAGAAGTAAAGGTAAAGTTATCTACGCTGAGTAGTTAACCCCTTTCTTACGGTGCTAAAAACTTCCGCGTGCACCGGTGATATGTATTTTGTACCCTTAGTGAAAATGTGGTTTATAAACGGAAAAAAATGTGAATATTCCTGAATGATACTTTTATTGACCATAGTTGATGTTGAAATGTAACAATTTTGTATTGTTAGTTCTCTTAAGAATCTGAAAACGAGAAAAAATACATCGTGAGTAGCCGCAACAGCTGGCGTAGTGACACGACCGCCGAGTAAGACGATGTGCTCACTACTGGCGCAGTAAACGTGTTACGACATGTGTATATACGCAAAGCACGGCACGCACGCACACACAATATACGTTTGTATATTTGTGATTTTATCCCCGATTTTTTCACAAATTTTTAATTTCCGTCGCTGCAAACGAATTACTTTTTATCATAATACTTGTGAGTACTACGTAATTAAATTTCGGAGGAACAAAAAAATATATGAGCCAGTATCTAATATATTTAACATTGATATTCACATTTTTTAAGTAGAGTTGTAGTAAATACATATCACTGGAAGGGGAAGTTTAAAGTTTTAACTTCTGTCTGAAATGCCAGCCCGGAAACACGTGTTTAAAAATTTACGTAAAGTAATAACATTAGTCCGTAATACTGTGTTTATCTTTGAAATTATTACAGAGTACTTTACAGAGTTTATACGTATATGAATATTACACAATTCTTGCGGGTAAATTTTAATATCAACCAAATAGTTTATTTACTTTTCTACCATAATGCTCCTTTGTGCTTTGTTACCGTGTTTACTATTCATTATTTAAACCCAAGGAAATAGTTTTCTTTGACTTTTTATTTTTATTCCTATTTTCTTTGAAACATCAGAGTTTGAAAAGAACGTAAAGAGAACCAACCGTGTTGTTTTCGTATTATAAAATTGATGGTTGCAAGCTTAATAAAACTCTACCATTCTCTTATTTTAAAGAAAATATCTTTTACCGTTTTTCTAAATATTGTTGTTTTCTCAAAAAAGTATTAAGTATATGTTATGGGAGTGATGTACGTATGGTAAAATAGGTATTTTGTGAGTGATGAACTAATGGTTAAATAGGTATATTATGAGTGATGAACGAATAGTGAAATAGGTATATTATGAGTGATGAACGAACGGTGAACTACAATAAACATATTATGAGTTGTGAACTAACAATAAACTATGTATGTTTTGAGTGATGAATGAATGCTGAAACATGTATATTATGAGTGTATCAAACAGTGAAATAACGATTTTACATAAGAGTGATGAACTAATGGTGAAATAGATCTATGATATGAATGGGATTGGAAGTACTTTTGAAATAGGTTTATTATAAGTAAAAACGGTCTCTACAAAACAAAAGCTTTCCCAATCCAACCAAAGATGACTCACCTGTACAGTGTCATGAAATTGAAATGTAGGAGTTACGAAAAATTGAGTAGTGTGGTTGTCAATCGTGGATAGAATGGTGAATGTTGCACGTGTGTAAAGTGATTAATTAACCAGCCCATGAAAGGTCAAAGCCCTGCAAATACCCATACTTCTTTATTCTTCTTCAAGTATGTTAAAATGTCAAAAATTAAGATTTTTTTACGTTTTATAATATTTTCTTGTGTATGATGTTTGATGGTTATATTTTCGTCATGTCATCTTTCAGGGCATGTTTTTTTATTATTATAATTATTATTATTATAAGTTATTATTCATTCCGCACGTTTGGTGCACCGAATCTCTTCACTTTGCGCTTGCAAAGTGCGAACTACCCCTCTGGATCTACCTGCGTTCATCCCCTGCCGGTCTGCAGTCGGTGCGGTCCGCCATTATCACTGAAACTTTAAAATTCCCACTAAACCCCTGTGCAAAACCTTCCGGAATTATCGCCTCTGTGGTATTTTGAAACATTAAAAAAGTTTCCGCGACTCGTCGCCAGATGTATTGTGAGCTTTCATAATACTTAAACTTTTACTTGACTTTGCCGCTATCAGAGGAAATTTCGAGAACTTCGAAACTTTATTTTCTCGACCATTCAATATTCATTTAGTATTTCGTGAAGCTTTTGATGTGTTTGTGTGTGTAAATATGTATTTATACCATATTGCATTGCTCTACCGCAAGGGTTGGCAGAGAGAATCGAACGCCGAATCACTCTTGTGTCTTCCATCTTCGCCTCTTCCACATTTATTAGGAAAAGGCGTGTTCATCTCCTCTCCACACCAGCTGATTTTTCCGACTCCTAACCTGATCACTTCAAAGTATTTAAAATACTTGATCCTGCCAAGTTATTTTGGTCTTCTTCTGCTCTTATTCGCCTAATAGATTTGTTGAATTAACCCGTTCTTCCCTCACGCATTACTTTCACATGTCCAAATCATCTCAACACTTCTTTCTTAATTTTATATATTATGCAAATCTCAGACATGCATTTTTCCTTATTTCACCATTCGAGCACCTAGCACGAATCATTCATGTATATATATATATATATATATATATATATATATATATATATATATATATATATATATATATATACATACAGGATGTCATCATTTTTGTAAATGGCGTCGTACATCAATTATATTTGATGTATGTATGTATGTATGTATAAAATAGTAAATTTACTACGAGAATTATTATAAACGGTCGTTATTGGCAGCGAAAAAAGGGAAATGCTAAGCATATTTTTTTTATATAAATATACATATAATATAGGTGCAAGGACGTGTATGGATATTTACGAACCCTTGGTGTCTCTTAATAAAATAGCATAGTTGCGCACGTGACACGCGCGAAGTACTCCCAGGGGTAGTCGCAAGGGGTGGTACTATTCCTTTAGCGTTTCAAGAGCTTTTTACACTTTCCAGCCTTTTATTATTTAGTCCTCATACATAAATATTACATGTACACATATATGAAGGTTTACACCTGTCAACACTTATATTGTCAATTTATCTTACATATTTCATTGATCATTTTTTTCTTCATGTGTAAACAGGGATGGTTTTAAAATATGAAATTCCGACCATTAATTAATTTGACATGGACAGTTTGTTTATTGCTGTAAAGTGATAGCTGTTTTAATTAGTGAGGAGATAGTTATTGTAAAAATTAACTGAAGGAACTAGATTTAGGTTTTTTACTGACATTTCTTTGTAGAAATGCATTTTATATGATAAAATAACTATATACGTTTTTTAACATATATTTTATTTGAACAATGACGAAATGTTTAATTTTTAAGGGTAGGAAAGCGGAGGTGGTATGTTTTTTTTTGTATTTAGCTTTCTTAACGGGTAACGTAATGTATTATAAAGTCACCATTTATATATTCATTTTAACGTAAATTACGTTTCAATTCAAAATTAGCTACAAAGATGCATAAAAAGTTACTTTTTCACAATGAAAAATCTTTTCATGTAATGTTTTTTTTTCTCTGTATAAAGAGCTATTATTGTACAAGTATATATTTCATATAAAAAGGCTCGAGAAATTTTATTAAATATAATATTTTTATTTTGTTTAATTAATAAATCATCCGCAAGTTGTCAGTTTTTTTATTCAAAATATAAATATAAATAGTACATTAAGCAACCTTGTAAAATATACGGATAAACTATATTTCAATCGCTATTTATGTCCGCCTCCGTAGTGTAATGGTCAGCCCGCTCGGCTACCGTTCTGGAGGACCCGGGTTCGATTCCCAGGGGGGCTAAAAATAAATATGAGTGATTTTTTCACTGTAATATTTATTCAATATTACCCTGGACTGGTACCTGAAGCGGAGGGCTGATCACCTTTCCTTCATGTGTAAACGATCAAGATAACACTGCGTTTATATGACGCAGTGCCCAATGCACCATTGGGGTGCGGATAAGGGTTTTATGATTATTTATTATTATTTATGCATTTGTCAGCTTATATATTTTTTTGTTTACATATCTTTGCAACATTTTGAGTGTGTCCAAATACTTGTTCACAAAATCTGGATTATCTCCAATTACAGGAGTTATTTTCATATTATTTTTTGACATCTCATCAAAGATGAAGAAGAATATGGAAGTCTGGGCATTTACGGGGCTTACGACCGTCATAGGCTGGTTTAAGTGATCACTTAAACCAGCGTATGACGGTCGTAAGCCCCGTAAATGCCCAGACTTCCATATTCTTCTTCATCTTTGATGAGATGTCAAAAAATAATATAAAAAAAAATAATAATAATAATAATAATATACATATCTTTGTGCCAAAATAACTCAAATGTTAATTTGTAAAACAGGTTTCAACTTCCCACGATTAAATAATGATTCCCACGCGTTCAGCAACATACCTTGGACCATACAAAATCCTGCCTTTAGAAATTTTCTACATCCCTTCACTTACTTGCCACCCCTATAGCGGTGAAACATGGCTTGGCGGATGCAAAACAAATTACAAAGTTTTTTCATCTTTGTTTTACCAAAGAGTGCTTGTAATTAATTACTTTTTGTGCAACAAGCTCCAACTCTGTTTTTGTTCTCATTCTTCAGAGTTCGGTTTACTCACTATTTTCAGCGGATCTTTAATGCTGTTCTCCTAATCTTCCTTATCCTCTCAGACAATATTTTTTATTTATTTGATCGGTTAAATTATTTTACAAGTGCCTTGCAATATTTATTTTGTAGGGAATATTTGTAAAAAAAATATAAATATTTGAAATATAAAATGTCGTTTATTATTTTGGATTGCCGATTGGTATTTAATTATTTAATCAATTTATTCGCAGTCACTTTGTTATAATACCTTACAATTTTCAATTTAAGTTTTACTTAGTAAATACTACTTTTCTTAAAATCTATTGTAACACGTGTTTTGATGCATTTTGCGTCAAAACACATTTCATAATAGATTTTAAAAAATAGTGCTATTTCCCAAGTAAAACTTAAATAAAATAATGACTTTAAATTAATTTTAAAATCCATTTTCGAAAAAGAGTATGGAAAAATATTTTTCATTAATTTTTTATTTGTTCATTTACAAATTATTGTCTGCAGGTTAATTTAGGTCTTCAATAATGTTTTTACATTTTTAACTTTTCATTTAATATTTAAACGTTAATTTAATTTTTTTATTCTAAAGTTACTTCGTGATAATATATTTTTATATCAATGTAACATATACATAGTTTAAGTTATGTACATGAATGTGGTTAATGTCAAATTAGATGTCTATCTAGGCAATAAATATCAATGACACGTACAATAAAAATAACGTTAAATTTTTTTTTTTAATCATAAATATTTTACCGTCTTAAATTCAGCTTAAGGTGGAATTTCATGAAAAATTTAATATTAATAGAAACGTTTATTAACAAAAACATGAAAATCAAGACTTCTATTCATCATCAGTGTTTTCACTTAAGAATAATAATAAACGGCCCCCTATCTTCCCCAGTCTTCAGCATTCCAAGAACAAAACTTTAAACTGTAACTTTTCACAATTTCGTAAATATTTGAAAGTGATTTTGAATACGTCGAAACACGTGTCACATTAGATTTACTAATAAATCATGTTTCTTACAAATTAAAGGATAAATATGTAATTTATGATGTTATCGTAATCCTTTTATAAATATGTATTTGTTTTTGAAATTCAATTTTCAAATTTGCTTTCTCTATTTTTCATTGGAAAATAAAGCGAATTTCACCATTTTACAATAATAAAATTGGGATAAAATAACATAGATTAACCGGTAAACATCACGTTATTTATTACCGTATCAGAATATCTTGTATTTACCCTTTGTATTAATATTTGATTTATTGTTACGGCCGATTGTGTGTTCTTTTATTCATATATTTATCTGAAAACGTTTTTCATTATTATACGAATTTATCGTTTTTTACACGTAATATAAAATACGTGAATTTTCATGAAAAATATAGTATCTGTAAACACACTTTTATTTTGGTACTTATTTCACACAGCTGGTGGTTTGTTAACATAAAACTAAAAAGGGTATATGCTGGACAATTTAAATGCTGGTTTACGAGTTTATATTTTTTACATATAATTGTTTGATTAATAAGATTGATTTATTTAACGGATTTGGAATATTTGTGGACTATTATTGATTGATGAAACTTAACTTAGTGAAAAATAACTAGAATTCACTGCGATTTTTGCTTTTTTGATAAAAAATCATTGAACAAATTAATGAATTGACTTATTTCTATTACAAAAGCATTATTTGAAAACGCTTATGGTGACTGAATTTGCAAATAAACAAAAATTACTTATGTACATATTATAAATTTTATGTATTGAAGTTTTAGGTAGATACAAAATCTATGAATCTAGGAGATTGACTGAAAATCAAGGCTAAATTTAAAAAGTACCACTTTCTTGTCAAATATCCATTATTTATAATATAGTACCCCACAAAACTAATCATTTGTTTTACACATTTCATTATACTTGTTGATTTTTTTTAAAGTCATTTGTTTACCTCAATATCAAATCGAATTTATCAATCTGTTTAAAGATTTTTATATTATTCTAATAGTATTCAAACTTTCAAATTATTATCACTGTGGAAAAAATTACGCTCTTAAAACGTCACCAATCGTAACTTCGTTAAAAAATTTCCCTTTAATATAATATTTTTCATTTAATTTACATAAATAAATGTTCGTCGTGTACTCTTCAGTATTCTTCGAGGTACTCATTTTTATGGCATAGATAGAACATCAAAAATGTATCAAAAATAGTTTTCAATTTAAAAACTGTAACAGTGTGCATTAAATTTTATCGGGATAGTTACCGTGTCGGTTTTATGAAGGACAAAAGTATAAAACGAAACTTTGACTGTAATTTTAGCAATAAAACGCAACAGTAACAATGTTTTGTGTAAAATTTAACCACTCGCTCACGAATTGTGTTTATTCATGATGTAACCATTTGGAAGACATAGAATTTTCCATAAATTTCATAGTTCGAGTTAACGGCAACATGAAAAAGGTATAACAATAATTCTAGCGTGAATGAAACGTTTTAGAACCCAATAAACAAACAATGAATATGAA
Source organism: Brachycentrus maculatus (assembly GCF_059751285.1). Taxonomy (NCBI): domain Eukaryota; kingdom Metazoa; phylum Arthropoda; class Insecta; order Trichoptera; family Brachycentridae; genus Brachycentrus; species Brachycentrus maculatus. Next base: position 487,323 of record NW_028281230.1, read on the forward strand.
TAATGATCAAACTTACGTGAAACATATCTGCTCCCTATGTGGAGCAAACGGAGTCCACTAACTGTCTCCAGGTTTTCTATCGACTGCTTGCTCCCTTGCATCCTCCTAATTCTCCAAGCTGAAATTGTAAAGGTGGCATTTAGTCTTCACCGAGTATAAATCAGATCTCCAGACAGCCTTCATACTGATAAATGTGGACCCTGCGAGTCCTAAATGACCTCCCAGTTCCATTTGAAAACACCCTTTATTTGTAATCTAGGCATAAACACGCATAAACAGTTTTTCCCCTTTATTTACGACCGATTTGTGCATAATATATAATACGTGTAATAATTGTTATATCAAATAATAATCTCTTTTTTAGTAAATCAAACAACGATGAACATATAAGACAAGGAATTATACATCAGCCTGATGAATTGTAATTGTTCTTGCCTAGTAGTTAGCAAGTGACATGTTCGAGATATCGGTATGGTCCGCGAAATCATTGCCGAGGTTTTGCATTCTGTGAATGGGAGTATTAAAGCCAGACACTATCCGGCTGTTATTAAAGTAAAATATTGGTAATGTTTTATAATATTTTATTTTATTTTATGTATTATAATACATGAAAAGTGAGATTGAATAAAAAATATAAAGCAGATATTCAATTTTTTGTAACAACACCCCTCTACGTAAATGCGGATATTTTGTTCGGTGCAGCACAACCACAGTTAGTTACGTCGGTACATCCTAGTAGCCTGAAGCCTCTCATTAAATCCTGTTGCACTATACTAGTCACAACGTCGTGCAGTCGTATTCCCTTTGTACTTAGGGAGTTTTGTTTATGAATTCTACTGCCTTCTCTTTGTTTGATACGAAATTCTAATCCCGAATTATGTCTTATAGTAATCGCGATAGAACCTTATTACTTTAAGTATTTCAATGAATCTATTAAACTTTTGGATGAATGTCTTACTTTCAATCCACCTCCGTGGTGTAATGGTAAACGTGTTTAACTGCCGTACTAGAGGTCACGGGTTCGATTCCTAGTGGGGGTGAAAATAAATATCGGTGATTTTACACTGTAATATTACCCTGTACTGGTCCCTGAAGCGCAGGAGTGATCACCTTGCTTTCGTGTAAGTAACGATCAAGATAACACTGCGTCAATACTATTCAGTGCATTATGTACCATTGGGTGCGATAAGGGTTACAACAACATTGAACTTATAATTTCATTCGTCGATCTTTACCACCAATACTTATTTCTAAAACTCTAAATAAAATATATATATATATATATATATATATATATATATATATATATATATATATATATATATATATATATATATATATATATATATATATATATATATATATATATATATATATATATATATATATATATATATATATATATATATATATATATATATATATATATATATATATATATATATATATATATATATATATATATATATATATATATATATATATATATATATATATATATATATATATATATATATATATATATATATATATATATATATATATATATATATATATATATATATATATATATATATATATATATATATATATATATATATATATATATATATATATATATATATAAATATATTAAACTTCAGAGACTTTCACCCCCGTAGTGTTATAGTTGGCGCGTTTAGCTTGCATTCCGGAAGCCTCTGGTTCGATTGCTATAGAGGTCAAAGTAAATATGAGTGATCTTTCACTCTTTTATTTTTTAAATATTACCCTAGACCTGAAGTGCATGACTGATCACCTTATTTTGATGTGATTAACGATCAAAACAACATTGCGCCGTTGCGAACTGTTTCGCGCTAAGATTTCTTATGCTAAGAAGTTAGCATATTAAGTTCAATCTTTTACTTCGTTTTCTTTGTCATATCCCCTTATGACGTATTTAATGATAAGTTGACTAAGATATGCTAATGTTTACAAAGAAAGAGACATTATTCAATTGGTCTTATATATTTTCATTTTCAATCCATTCTCAATTTGCAAGTCTTCATGCTTCAGACTAATCGTATGTTTCTACGTAAGGATTGTAATAGTTTTATCTTTTATTGGTGTAAAAAAAATGGTCATGTTTTATTATTCAACAAGGGATGTAAGCATCAAAAATGAAGAAAAATAAATATTTATGCCTTCCAAATTAATATGTATTTTTTTCTCCTTAAAATGCACACGTGTAACGAATATCACATTTAAATTATCATAAATCGTTTCAATTTCCTTTTTGTTTTCTTTGACTTGTACTCAGAACCGGAGAAACCCATCAAATCATTAAAATTCATGTTTCAATACCCCAATACTCTTATTTCAATCGATGGAATGATTTCAAAAACTTTCAGTTTCCTGAAATGATATTTTCAGTGGTAAAGTTGTTTGTTTTTCTTTCGGCGAAGCCCGCGTCCTGCGCGGCGTTCGCCGTTTTCGAGCGATATTTAAATTTATCGTTTTCTCCCCCCAGAAATTTGAAATCCCGCAAGTTGCGGCCGCTTATTCATATTAAATTTTACAAAGGGCCTGTTTGTATTTATTTTCTTCCATTGAAACTCTCGCGAAGCCACGCAAAGCTCCGGCGAGGTAAGTGAAAAGACTTAGACGCTGTTTTCAACATTCTCAAATCTTTTTGAAGTCGGTAAACTAACACTCGTTAAATTTAATTACCACTTACCGATGTAATAATAAAGCACATTTTTTTATATTATATTAAGATTCTCGGCATAAACTTGCCTCTGTGTTTGAATTAATATCCAGACGTAATTTTATGTATCGTTTCGAATTTTTCCTTACTTGCATCAAAAGTACATATTTTGTAATAGTCTTTATCTTTGATGATAACTTTGCACAAATAAGATGATACTGTTCATTCAGTATCATCAAGAAGTAAGAAAATTCAAAATGAAATATAAAAACCTAAAACTTATATTTTATCACCGATGATTGTGAATATCTACGTTTGAATTGAGATAATTAGTTGATATCTTAACGTAGATGAAGAAATTGTATTTTTGATTTGAATATTCTCAAATACAAATGAAATTATTTATTTATTGACTTGGCGTTTAATTTGTAGAACTCCATTTTAATTTATGTATTAATTTTAAATCAGACACAGATTTTTTGAGTCTACTAAGTTGTATTTTATTAACAAAAACACATAAAAAATTATATTGTGACAATTGTTTCGCCTTGTTAGGGCATTATCAAACGAATGTCGACATTCGTTTGATAATGCCCTAACAAGGCGAAACAATTGTCACAATATAATTTTTTATGTGTTTTTGTTAATAAAATACAACTTAGTAGACTCAAAAAATCTGAGTTTGATTTAAAATTAATACATGCAAATGAAATTCTTGAGAGATTTAAGATATTTTAGATGTCCCAAGTTACATAATAAATTCAAAAGAATTTCCAAACATGGTCAGAAGGTGCAAGCTATTTACTTCGGAATTTCTGAACAGATGGCCGTCTATTTATCATTCTAACCAAGATTTGTATGGTGCTCAGTAATGGGCAGAATGGTGAACGTTATACAGGATATAAAGTAATCAATTAAGCTATTCAGTACCAGGTCGTATGTCCTGTGGATGCTTGGAATTCCACACTCCCTTTCTTTAAAATAATCGTCTATATAAACATGATTTATAGAAAAATTAATAAAAGTAAAAAAAATGTGGAAAACTTGATTCAACTCATTATTTGATGTACTTGACTTGCAACTATATTACCTCTTCTTCTTCCTAAATGCATCCGAACTTTACGTCTTTGTAGACTGCTGGGTTCAGCTCTCCTCAATGTCTTCGAATCATCTTATCTTTCTACATCACCCATGAATTTTTTGGTCTTTCTCTAGATAACTTTCGAGGAAGATCCATTTCTATCACCTGGTTTACGACATATTTGCAACTAAATTACTGATAAATTTAATTGTTTAATATGCGTTTTAAGTAACAAATTACTTTTAATATTCAATTTAAAGTTTATTCATGAAAAACAAAAAATTAAACACAAATTTTACCACTTACTTTTTTTATTTTTTTTTTAATATTCAACCAGAGACCGGGTTCTATCTTTTGTCGCCAACATCATCCGACCTGTGATGTGGGTAACGACGAAACCCGGTCACTAAAAATATGAAATTGTAAAAACTTTATAGTTGTGGTTTTATTTTGCAAAATGCAATTCCACCCATAAATATAGGTACAAAACTTTAATAAGTTCATTTATGAGTTTAATCGAAGTTTTTTAAACAAAGATTTAGAAGAGAGCTTCAAAATATTAGGAGCGTTTGTATTCTTGAAATGGTTTAAAAAAATGTAATCAATGATAAAGATATTTCAAGCAATATATTTTAAACATTTTATATAATATTTCAGTTTTAATCAAAAACGCATATCTTTTACGAAGTTTTTTTGTGATTTTTTCATATGAATTGAAGCTTTACAGTTTATTCTTCCATAAAGGCAACCTCTTATAGAAGTGAAGCAAAGAAGCCTTACATTCAATAAAACACGGTAAATTGTACCTTGTGAGTCAATGAAAACCGAAGCTTTCAAATGTATTTCAGTAAAATTTTAACGTACCCATTTTCATTTGATATTTCAGTAAAAAGAGTCTTTTACATTCTCATTCTTCTATTTCCGGACTTTTCATTCCTTTCTTCTCACCCATGTCTCACGTATACAAAACGTCACGTGTGATACTGTGAATGTGTGCTTGATCAGTATATGTGTGTGTACAAATACATATTTATACGCCTTGCTTTCAGTATGTGACCACAAAACTAATTCGGGTGTTCACAACATTTAATAAATATAAACATATAATGCACATTTATGCATTTTTTATGACTATTGTTTGTTTTTTTTTTTTTAAACAGACATCATCGTAATATCATGGATTTTCGAGGTTAGATTTCCTTTTTTTAATTTTTTTTCTATTTCTAACCCTTATCTGCACCAAATTGTACATAGGGCACATCACACCGACCTTGTGTTATATCGATTAAATACATAAAGGCAAGTAGTTCAGTCCTGCGCTTCAGGCACCAGTCCTAAGTAAAATTATGTAAATAAATAGTACAGTGATTCCGAAACCGATAGTCACGAAGTAATGTTTTTAATGTGGTATTACAGAAAGTGAACGATGAATGATGAGGAGAGTATTAAGTAGTACGGTTTTCCCTCTACAACTTATTTGATATTACCTAAGACTAAAATCCCCTAAGAAGCCGGGACCTCCGGCATGCAAGTCAAACGCGTTAACCACTGCACTATGGAGGAAGACAAATTTACTCTTTCCCAACAAGACAAAAAAAAAATACACGAGCCGACGAGAGTAACTTGGAAATGTACTTCGATTTTATAGGAAAAGGTAGAATTATCTTCCTAAACTTATATGTATTGAGTAAAAGTGCTCAAAAAATTTAACGTTTCAAGTATCATTCATTCTAAAAAACATTTTTTGAAACATTTTCTTAATAACTTTATTAAAATTTCAAATATATTTAGTTGTTTTCATCAAACAAAATGGTGTTCAATTTTTTCGTGAACATCTCAGAAACTCCTCCATTGGATAATTTTAATACAAAACACATATACATACGAGTACATTTGATATATCTTATATATATATATAAATAAATAAATATATATATATATATATATATATATATATATATATATATATATATATATATATATATATATATATTTATATTTATATATATATATATATATATATATATATATATATATATATATATATATATATATATATATATATATATATATATATATATAATATATATATATATATATATATATATATATATATATATATATATATATATAAATATAAATATATATATAAATATATTTATACTTGAAAGTGGTCAAGTTAGGAGTCGTAACAATCGGCGGGTATGTATGAGGAGATGCATGAACGTGGAAGAGGCGAAGAATGTTTGGAAAGACAGAGTGGTGTGAGGCTCTATTCTCTCTGCCTACCCCTGCGGGGAAGCGGCGTGATGGTTAGTTAGTTTTTTTAGTTTTTTTATATATTATATATATTTATGATTAACTTAAACGTATTTTATTAAAAGAAAGCATGGTATTTAGTCTCGCACTTCAGAAATTTTCCATAAATATTGGATTAAAAAAATGTGAATATCGCAAACATTTATTACTCTCGAAAAAAAACCTGTAATAAAATGCATGGCAATCGAGTGGGTTAGCCAAATCGAGAAATCACTTTTTGGCATCATGATTATTACAATAAAATAATTTCATTTCTAGTGCATGTCGTTGGTTGCGTGCAACTGGCAAGAATCACATAAATCTTAAAAGGCAATGAGAAGGAAGGCAATAAAATGAGGGTAGGAATAGAAAGTGTAGAAGGTTTGGTGTAAGAACCAAGATTTGTTGGTCTTTTTGGGGATGGATTTCGCACGTTATATCACACTGTTCTCTGGTGCCATTAATTATTGTATGTAAATGTAAATGTGGAATTATTTAATTGGCTTTATTTTTATTAATGTAACTATTTGCTATTTACTATTTACTTTTTTAACAATTTTTTTTGACAAATCCTAAGCCCTTAAATTACCCAGAACTTCATATTTATCTACATCTATGTTATAAAATGTCAATAATTCTTATTTTATTTAAGGCATTCATTCTCCATAAATCATTTTTTAAATTTGCGTTTTTCGTATAACCTCTACTTTAAATCTTTATTTTTTTATCGTCAAAGCTGTCTTCGTTTATCTATTGTTTCATCTTATCCATAAAACCTGTTTTTCTTTAAATTCATCGTAAACAAGAAAACTTATCAGGTATTTTCTTGTTTATCTTTTCCACCGTATTCTAAAGCCGAGGCGTAGACGTTTTTTGTCTTCTGTTTTCATTATCGTCTATGAAAACTTTTTAACGGTTCCTCTGCACGTTATAGCGTTTTTAACTTTTGGAGAAGGTGTCATTATCTTTTGGGGGTGTCAAATATATGATTTAAGAGGGTTGGCCGAAAAGTTTTTGATTGTATTTTTCTTCAGTGTAATCTCGGCCATGTTAAGTATGATTCCGCAAATTAAAACTTTTCCTAGATTGACAGTTATATCAAATCTATATTAAAAAACTTTTTTATCATACTTTGGTGTCCGTTTTTATTTTAACATTTTTTGGAAAATTTTAGACTTTTAATACGAAATTAAGTTCTACTAGGAATTAAAAATAACAAATTAATTAACCATCTCACCACTTCCCCACAGGGGTAGGCAGAGAGAATAGAACGCCAAAACAATCTGTCTTTGCAAACAATTTTCGCCTCTTCCGCACTCATGCATCTCCTTATACATAGGTACTCGCCGATTATTCCTCCAGACGATTCCTGACCTTTAATTTTAGAAATGAATGAATGATTTCTAAAATTATATGAATTGGTTTTCGTATACACGTTTGGCGCCACAATCCATCTATTGGAAACTACTGACCTACACTATTGGCAAACTTTCGCCGCAAAATGTGAACGATTCTGAAAACTTTCAGCTAGTAATATAACTAATCCTATTGCCGTTTGATTATTGTAAGTCCTGTATTATATGTTGAAACAAAAATATGTTAACTTAGTGTCTCAATTTTCATATAGATTAATTAATACTGTATTTATATTTTAATAATGACTGTTTTTTATTACTTTAATAATAACAAGATAATATTTTTGTGGTTTTTCAAAATATTTTTGAGATAAGAATGTCTAAAGTAAACGGGGTCTACAACCTATTATTGATTGGTTTTACATATTTTTTTGCAGTTGATCGTTTTGATCACTTAATGTTTTTAGCAAAATTTATCATTCTACATATGATTGATGATTAAACTACCAATATAAACCCTAGAGTTGCTATCTTTGGTTGAAAAAAATCGGAGTACATCCTTTTTTGTGTGCTTATTTTTTCGAACTACCATATTACTCATATTTCAAATGTTGTAAAATGTGACATTTTTATCTTCTTAATCAAACGTAGAGCTACTTTTTTAAAATCTGTATGAAAAGTAATGTAAGCTGTTTTTTTGTCGTTGTTGAGATAGTTTAAAAAAGTCTTAAAAACAACCCTTTTAGTGAGAATTCAATATTTTCGCTCAAAGATTTGAGCATATCAAAATATTTCTACTCTGCTCGAAAGATCAGTTGACGAAATCAGTGAAACATTATTGTTATTAAACGTTTAATTTTAAAATATTTATTTAAAAAAAAAAACGGGCTTTCATATTCAGCTTCATCTGTGTTGAGATGGTAAAATGCTAAAAAAACTCTTAAATGGAGAAATCCAGAGTTGTGAACAAGTGGAATACACTCAAAATATTATGGATTTAAAATAAAAATTTATTAAAATTTTATCTTCCTTTTCATATGTCATTTATTTGTTTCTTTCTCTTAAAACAAACAAAAAAACTTTTCTGTTCAACTTTAAATTAAAAGTTTAAACTTTTAGCTATCTATTGCCGTAAGTTAAAACTGTTGTGGCTTGGCGTTGTAATTAAAAACTCATTAGGTAACAACTTATGAAAGTAATTAAGCATTATACTACTATACCTAACTTTTAGAACTTACTTCGTGTTTTTCTTGCAATCGTGATTTTTGATCAACAGATAAGGCTTTTTTCCGGGATAAATTACTTCGAATCTCTAAAGACGAGAATGTTTTTCGTAATGTTTCATTTTCCTTTGTCTCTTCATATAACGTTGATTGTCATGTTAGAATTTGCATAAAATATGTCAATAATACTGAAAATTTTCCTATTGTCTTGGGATAACTACTTTTGTATAAAAGTCATTATAAATTTCATGACTCAAATCAATTCTTTTAAGAGGTCCTTGCATGGTACGAACATTTATATTCTATGCTTTTAATAAATACTTTTATTATTTCTCCTTTATTTCCATCCAATGGTACACGAAATACTGCATCAATTCATTTGAAGATCTAGTGTTTTAATTTTTTTATTCCGATGCTATCGAATATAATGCTCGTACTATTTATTGATTTGGCATTAAATTTTTGAAAAAACATGATGATTTATTTATAAAAATGAAACACTTGAATAATACCTCTTTTTGAGTTTATTAATTCAAACACAACTAGTTTTGAGAACTATAGATATTCTCATCAATAGGTAAAGATACAATTTTATCTTATTTTATCTAGTTTCTATCAGTTTGTATTTTTACCTCTTGATAAGAACATTTATTGTTCTCAAAACCAGTCGTTTTTACATTAATAAACTCAAAAAAATATAAATTTATATTTTTTATTACATTTCTTTATTACTTAATTATATTAAACGATTTATTCTAAGTAGTTTTGATGAGTCTTAATAATACCAATCTATCTTCTTGATTTTGAAGTTATAAAGTATAAAAATGTTAGTTACTTCATTCCAATCAATCTGAATAAATTCCAATTTCATCTCGATTCAATGAATATTTTAATTGAATATTTTTTGTCCTTATGTCAATTGTGTGAGTTTCGCAATCATTTCGAAAAAAAATCCGGTAATCGATTATCTAATATATTTTTGATTAAAAATGAAACTCGATATTTAACCCAAACAAATAACCTCGTCTTTGAGTCGAAGAAAATACTGTAATGGAAGTACTCGACATGTATTATTAACCATTAAAAACTGCATCGTGATAATTATTATAACTTAAAATAGTATATCATTGTATTTATCAAACGCAGTTAAATTTTCTTGTTATCTTAATTAATTTTCACTTAATTGTATTTTACTGTTGCAAAGGGAACATTTTGTATTATTTACATTAATTAGCTCTGATTTCCGGCATTGCATTGAATTAGGCTACTCCTGTAAAAGAGAAAAGAGAAAAGTATCAACAAATTTTAAATAGGTTCCTATAAATCAACGATCGGGGAACTTTTTTGACCGTTACCCCAAAATATGTTTGCGTAAGTCGATATTACCCCCTCCCAAGAAGACAATCAGTGTATATTTTAAATAAACATTATTTATTGAATTAATTTACACAGGAAATAAAAATTAAAGTTACATGAAAAAAGTAAATATGTAATATGCAAACAAAATAAAAATTCTCAAATTAGATCAAACGAAAATTAAGGTTTTCAGGTTTCCTTTTCAGATTTTGGTGAAATGATGTTGCTTCATGTTTGATGCAATTACTTTAAATTTGGGATTTTTTATGTTGAAGCAAATTGAATACAGTCTTCGGCGTTTAATCGATTTCTGTCACACAGACCTGAATTGTTTGAGTTTGTAAAAATACTAACACGTTTACGAAATAGCAAAGTAGAAAATTTTCATTATTACCCCGAAAAAAACATATTTAACCAATTTGGGGTAATTTAACCCGATTCCCCGACCGCTGCTATAATTTAATAAATAACTCCTATTTATCATATAATTCAACAAATTCATTTCCATCAGTTGGTACTTAGATTAATTATTGTTTGTTTGTTTATATTTTAACTTGTCAATAAGAACATTTACATTTCTCAAAACTAGTCGTGTTTACGTTAATACCCTTAGAAAGTGGTCTTATACGTGCTTAAATAAAAGTGGTTTCATGTACTATCTTATATCATAGATGTTTCATCTCAAGTTAAGACACCCACAATATTAATTTATCATCCTTAGGGTGAATTATCCAGAGTCTGATGAAATATTTTTACGATTTTTATGTATTATATGTAAAAATAGTGTGATATATTTCGAACTAGACCAGCGCCACGAGGGCTTTATCGGAAGAAGTAATATCGGCAACTAGCCCTTACCTCTCTTGTTCATTAAAAGGATTGATGGTGATTGCCCGAACAGGCGTGGTGTCGTATCTACAGCCTTAGACGGAGGATATATTAGCTCTAAGTGACGGGGTGGCTGCTATCGGGGGGTGATTTCAGGATTCCAATTCCTTCCTTTGCCAATTCCCGTTCCGTAGAACTCTAAGTCTTTTCCTTTCATTTACTTTTTATCTGCGTTATTTGTACCGGAATAGGTATGAAGTGATGCCGGAACATGTATTTTTTTGACCATGTCTTCACCATATTCGCATGCATTTTTGCTACTTAATTTTCATGAAGATACATTTCTACAACATTTTGAGTGTGTCCAAATACTTGTTCACAAATCTGGATTATCTCCAATTATAGGAGTTATTTTTTATTTATATATTTTTTTGAAATCTCAACGTAGACGAAGACGATTATGAAAGTCTGTGCATTTAGCCCCGTAAATGCCCAGATCTCAATATTCTTCTTCATCTATGTTGAGATGTAAAAAAATAATACGTATTTTTACACATTGCAAGCTCTAAATAAGCTGGTCGTTACATTTTCTAACCATATTAACTAATCTTGACATTCTTACGAAGACTCCTCTCAAATGAAATAATTTAGGTTTTTTTTTCAAACTCAAATTAAATTAAGTATTCACGAAAAATAGTATTTTTTGCGTAGTTCCTTAAAATATTTATGCTGTGATAGAACTTCATTTTAGCATTTATGAGACCCTGGTATAATAGTGTAAATTAACCTCTTAAAACATCTAATTACTCAAATTACATTTATCAAATTGCTTCATTTTATTTGGTTTTATGGTCTTATGTATCAAAACATAAAGTAGAAAAGGGAAAAAATGGTAGAGAGACATTAATTCCATATACTAGAACATAATAATTCCAAAAAATACGCTTGCTTGTAATATAAGTGTTATTTAAATACCTTAAGTGAGTTATTAAAATAACTGTTTTACAATACAAAAGTATTCACGACCACTTTTGAGTTTATCAATGTAAACACGACTAGTTTTGAGAACTACAGATGTTCTCAACAACAGGTGACAAAAAAAACTGCTTTGTATTTTCCCTTGTTGATTAGAGCATATGTAGTTCATGTTCAACTTTTGACATCTTAGCATAGAATAAGCAGAATATGGAAGTTTGGGTATCAACAAAACTTATGACCTGTCATAGGCTGGTTAAGTGATCACTTTACACATATGTAATATTTACCATTCTACCCGTGATTGACAACCAAACTTTAAAAAAAATTTGGAACTCATACAAATATTACATCATAAATCTCACGACGCTTTTGAGTTCATGGGAGCTATCTGTGGTTGGTTTGAGAAAGCCTTTTGTGTTTATTTGTAAAGTTAAATATGATTTTTATTTTTGTAATGAAAGTTGTATGATATTCCACAAAATCAATACCGAATCAATAAATAATCACATATAATATTTACTCCTTCTTCTTCTTCTTCTTTTTCTAGATCCTAAGGATCTGTTTGTGTCTCCGCTTGTATCTTTTGGGATGTTAACTCCCAGCTGTTTTTCCACCTTTTTGGAGGTCTGCCTTGGGGTCTGCGTCCTTCAGGGATTCCTCGAAGGGCGATCCGTGGAAGTCTGTCATCTGACATTCTGTTTATATGATCATTCCAGTATCGCCTTCGTTGTCATCCCCACCTCACTAAAATAATTACTATTTAAAAAAAAATACTATTTATATTTATACCTATTCTTCTTTGGTGTAATAATTTAATAAAGACGGTTTAAAAATAAATATTTTCCCCATTAGCGTGAGCATTATTATATTATATTTATACACATGACAACAGCTCGTTGACAATGGAATGCCTCCCCTTAAAGTGTTAACTGAAATTCCTGCTAAACGTCACGTGACGACAAATTGTTATTGTTAACTTTCGCGTTAAACTTCCTGAAAGCTTATTAAGGCGCATTCTACATATTTCAGCGACATACAGTACCCCAACGATATAACGTAAAACTTTTTGTTCTGGTTTCGGTATAGCGATCAATACCGAGTAGGTACTGTATAAAATTTATTATCATTTTAAACTGTGAATTTATGAATTTATTAAATAATTTTTTATACTTTTATTTTTTTAAATAGTATTTTTTTTTATTTACACAAGTATTTCAATTTTATACTACTTCTGTGAGCCTGGGCGGCTCATTATTAGAAATAGGTATCAAATTGTGATAGAGTGGGTTTGAACCTAGAAACTCTGACTTAAGAGTCCGCGACACTAACCACGGGACCAAAACCCGACACATATTGTTAATATTGTTTTTTTATTTAATTATTGTTTATATGGCAACTTAAATTATTAAAGTGTTGAATATCAATTAAAATTATGTCATTCGAATGATTGATTACCTATGACTTTTGACAAGTAAATTTCAATACCAAATCTTTGATTTTTTTAAAATATCAACTTCTAAGTGGGACAAACCCAATTTTTAATAATTTTACAGCAAATATTAGGGCACACTCAAAATATTGTGAACATTTTTAAAAATAGGTTTGGGTGTTAATCTTCGTTTGTTTGTCTTCGTCAGGACAGTCACTATAACAGTGTAGTAGTTGTAGTGATTGTCCTGACGAAGAGACGGGCACGTCTCGAAACCGGTATACATAAAAATCTCGGTGAGTGATTATATACAAATATTACAAAATGTTTGTATTTTTTTTATTATTATTTTAAAGTTGCATTTATTATTTACTTTGCTTATTATGTATAACGTTATGGATACCAACTTTGTTTGCAGCAGGTACAGTTTTTCATTTAGAGTCCGTGGGTTTGTAAGTTTTGACTATGAATAGGGGTCCATGGGCCAAAGAAGTTTGGGAACCACTGCTCTAAAAGGTTCCAATGTCTCTCATATTTTCACCCGTTTTAGTTTTAATCTCGCTCTTCTAGTGTGCTTCATACACGAGCACATTATTCTTTCCCCTCTTGACGCCACAAGACCACTCTCTCGGCAGCCAAATGTAACAGAGCTAGTATTATCGTTTGAGCAATATTTTATCATTAAATTGCGTAATTTATGACAGGGTACACAGTCCTCGTAATGAGATTAGCGGCGGGATCTATGAAACTTTGTCTCGTGTTTAATTCGTCCTTTCACCTGATCTACTTGTATTTTATAAATCTAAACTTTTTCCGCGTTTGGAAAGCGAGTCCTGAACTATAATTTACAGTTCAAAGGCATCGAAGAATTAATTACAGTCGTCTGATTGACAAATTTAGTTGTGATAAAATTTCTTCGTCTTCTGCGAGTGTCATGTCAGATCTCATGTACCTCCACGATCCTGATCTCAGTCCAATCTCTTATAATCCGAAGCCCGGAGGTCTGTCTCCTGCCCACACCTCGTCGACCCTCTATTTTGCCTTTTATGATTATGTGCAAAACCTCATAGGTACTTATTTCCTCTTAGCATGCCCCAGATAAGACTTAAAAAAATAAAATTTCAACCATTGTTATTTAATTTTAGTTTAAATGTTCATATATCTACTCGCCGAGATTTTTGTCTACCGGTTTCGGGACGTATACGTCTCTTCGTCAGGACAATCACTCCTATAGCATGCAAACAATACTAAACGTGAGTAATATAGCCCTATTTATATATTTACTTACAATTACAAAAAAATGTTAATCACACGCGGTTTTAGTCGACCCTATGACCAACATGCATTGAGAATCAAACAATTAATAATCACAAAGTAAAATGGTTTAAATATTAATAATTACATTTTTTAAAGCTGGAAGTGTATTTTCGGACAGAAGAGTGTGGCGTTCCTTATTCTACCTACCCCTGCATTGAAACGGCGGCGGCGTGTTGATGGTAGTAGTATGTAGTAGTAGTTAGTTTTCCGCTGCACCAGGAAAACATAAAAACAGAGAAGTAAACATCGCTTCGATAGGACACTGGTTACAAAGTATCGATTTAAACCACCTGAGCATCTCATCAATACTAAACCAAAGCCTGCACCAGCGTACAATCTGCTTATCCCGATTTTGTATTGAATTAACGTGCATTTTGCAGTCGGGACAAAGTGTTCTTACATTAGCGTTTAAGTGCTTCTCTTGATAACAAAATGGTACTTTTGCATTAAGATTCTGCAAAATGTAAACGTGAATACTGTTCAACGCTACCAATACCGAATACGAAATACAAATAATAGTGGAAAGTACGTACACACTCGTTTGTAAACAATTTTTTTTGTTTTAATATTTTCTCTCTAGATTAAACAGTTTAAATCGTATTTTAATCTTGTGATTTTATAGTTTTGCCGCCACATTTGTATTTAGGCATTTTTGGTGCACAGTATATTTGAATTTTGTCATTTTTAATGTTATACTTAAAGATCAACATTTTCAGCTTTAAAAATATTCAATATAGTTCCTATAAGACAAATTGTTTTCTATCTTAGATATTTTTTTAATTAACCACTTAATTTTGCACAGAAAACCGCATCGAATCGATGTGGTGCAAGCTGAATCTTTAATTATATGTGAAAATAAGTAGTCCTAGATGAAGACTGGAAAAAACTAAGCATTATCAGGTATGTCAAATACTTGAAAGCGGTCAGGTCAGGGGTCGAAATAATCGGCAGGTATTTGTTATTTAAAAATTAAAAGTCATAAATAAGAAAGAAAAAAAAGCGCTGAATAGAGCACTCGAGGTTGCATATTTTTAGTCGTACGAGCTTGGATATGTTAGACAAGCTACTAAGTGTACTAATCCCTTTATCTTGGTAGATTAAAAAAATGTAAATTTGAAAAATATATTAGACATGCTAGACATATGTACTCGTAAGGTATAAAATATCGCTATATTTAATTTTTCAGTACGTAAACATCAACTGAAAAAAAAGTAGTTACATATACGGTGTTTACAACGGTATTAAAGTCATCGAAATACGCCTCACAATATTTTAAAAGAAATACTGGTATTTATTATACCATAATGTGCATAAATAAATATGACTTACAAATACTGATAATTATAAGTCATATTTATTTATAAGATAGATATAAGCTAGATATGATCAAAAATGTCAAATCAATTCATGTAAGAACCCACAGTTTATTTTTTTATAAATTGACTTTAAAATAGCTATTCAAATATGTATTTTTAGTTTTTATACATACACACACGCCTTATATTTTACACGTTTCCACCATATATTTTTTTATGTTCCATAATTTGATTTAAATTATTTTTTACATCACAAAATAAATAAAGCCTTCGGCTTTTGGTTAATAAAGCAAGCAATACCAATGAAATTATTAGCTTTTAATAAATCAATTTCGTTATGAAATTCATAATCATTCAATCTTATTACACTGTTAAATTTAATTGAATCATTAATTAATTAATTTGTGAATATCAAATTGAAAATTTATATATTTAATACTGAAATGAAAATTTATTTTGGCAGTTCTGGCATCTTAACA
The DNA here is from genome assembly GCF_059751285.1 of Brachycentrus maculatus. NCBI lineage: Eukaryota > Metazoa > Arthropoda > Insecta > Trichoptera > Brachycentridae > Brachycentrus > Brachycentrus maculatus. The sequence goes on from NW_028281230.1 coordinate 503,669, forward strand.
TGGACGAAGAAGAATATGAAAGTTTCAGATATTGAAAATCATGTGTAGAATGGTGAATGTAACATGTGATGTGATAAAATGATCTGTCAATCTAGCCTATAACATATTTATTGACTTGGCGTTTAATTTGTAGAACTCCATTTTAATTTATGTATTAATTTTAAATCAAACACAGATTTTTTGAGTCTACTAAGTTGTATTTTATTAACAAAAAACACATAAAAAATTATATTGTGACAATTGTTTGTTAGGGCATTATCAAACGAATGTCTTCGTTTGATAATGCCCTAACAAGGCGAAACAATTGTCACAATAAAAATTTTTATGTGTTTTTTGTTAATAAAATACAACTTAGTAGACTCAAAAAATCTGTGTTTGATTAAAAATTAATACATAAATTAGCCTATAACATGTTATCATCCCTGTAAATATCCAGATTTCTATATTCTTCTTCATCTACATGTGTTGAAATGTCAAAAATGTAAAGGTTACTCCTAAGTGGAGAAACCCAGATTTGTGAACAAGGATTTGGACACACTCAAAATGTCCAAAAATTTTCTTTTGCGTTGTAAGATTCAATCACGTGTTTTTATTCAACTTCAGACAAATTATTGTGATCTACCTAAATTTTAAAAAAGCGTCCACAGTAAAGCAGTTAGTGCGTTTGGCTTCCGTACATTTGGTTCCTGGTTTGATTCCCGAGAATTAAAAAAAGACAATTTTTATTTAACATCACACTGATCACCTTAAGCGTTATACTGATAACTTTGCTTCCATATTACTAACCCCAAAATAACACTGCTTTGATTCGATTTATTGCCCGATGCATTATTGGTATGGATAAAGGTTAAAAGAAGAAGATGAACACTTTTTTTACTTCAACTTTAGAAGGTTTATTTTTATAAATTTAATATCCTCACAAATAAACGTAAATTTTTCTTAATGTACAATGACAGCTTTTATTCGTTTGTTTTATACCAGGGATGAATGTTCAGATATATAGATTTTAACCCCATATTTTATTAAAATGGTCTGACGACCAGTGTTTAAAATACACAATTACTTTATCGAGCGGAGCATTGATCGTACCATTGACAGTAGTTAAGGGAGATTTGGCCTCCCGTTTCAGCGATTTGCTCAGATTCCGATATTAATTTCTCGATTGGGGTTGGAATTACCCCCCGACGCACACCACGAAGTTAATGCCTGCCCGTTAAGGCTTATTTTATTAGTGCCTGATGTAATATTTTCCTGTTTATTTCACCCAGATTTACTTAATAAAAAAGGTTCAGAGCAATAATGTGACAAGTGCACAGTAAAAATATTAACTTGTGAATTTAATTGATTAATAAGGAAAAAAATGAACGTAAAATTTATAAGATAATTATTTTTGATGTTCCACGAAATGTTAACAAGTATGGATTTACAAAATTTTGAGTGTGTCCAAATATTTGTTCACAAATCTGGATTATCTCTAATTATAGGAGTTATTTAATTATTTTTGGACATCTCATCAAAGATGAAGAAGAATATGGATGTCTGGGCATTTACTGGGCTGACTTCCATATTCTTCTTCATCTTTGATGAGATGTCAAAAATAATATGAATTATGGATTTATTAATTTTTTAATAAATAAAAAATATTGTTTTTTTTTAATTTTATGCAGGATATATAAAAATTGATGAAATATTGATCTGGTTCTATTATTTATTGATTCGGCATCAAATTTGTGGAATGATATGTCAATTATAAAAAAAAAACAATTGTAAAATACCACTTAATGAGTTTTATTTCCTAACACACTAATTTTGTAATGAAATAGAACTTAACATTTAGTGGTATTATACAAGTGCTTAATTTTTTTTTTAAACCGAGAGGAGTGGATTAACTTTGATTAACTTGTGAAAAAAATGCCCATTAATAACTTATAGTATATAGTATATGACGTTATAAGTGCGTTTGAAGGAGAAATATACTAAAGATCGATCTCAAATGAAAAGTTTTATCAGTCGTCTTACTAATTTGTTAAGTGGTGATTTATAATATACAACATTTTGAGTGTGTCCAAATACTTGTTCACAAATCTTGATTATTTCCAGTTAGGAGTTATTTTGTGAGTAATTTTTTGACATCTCTTCATAGATGAAGAAGATTATGGAATATCATGGGTAGAATTGTTGAATGTTACACGTGTGTAAAGTGATCACTTAAACAGCCTATGACGGTCGTAAACCCTGTAAATATCCAGACATTTTCTTCTTCGTCTATGTTTTGATATCAAATAAAAATGTTTTTCAATAAACGTAGGTTGACTTCAAAGTCGCGTGAAGTTGATATACTTGTAAAATATAAATAAATAAAATAAATTAATACTTGAAATATTATAATTTATATTTTTCGCTATATTTTTGCATGACGATGTCTCACACTCGTTAATATAATAGAATAATTATTTTTAGCGATAACGAGGAGTTTACGAATTGATGTCTACCCTTTTATGGTTGTTTCAAATTGAATTCCGTTCATTTCTCCGTACAAATTAAGTACATAAACAGAGTTGTGTTGGCTCCTATGTAGTTCCCCGCGGTCTAGCTTATAACTTTTGATTGGATTTGCGACCTGCAGCGAAGCCTCCCCCATTTATTGAATAAGGGAAATGTGTGCACATGCACTACCTCACCTCTGCACACCCCACACGTGCTTTGTAGTGCAAGGATTGTACGATTCCACGGTAGATTCTTTATTCAGCCATTCTAGAGGTAAATGAATTTAAGTGAGTTTGATAAATTGGTTCATATGGGTCTATAACAGTGGTAAGTAAACTTTTTTATTTTGTTATTTCCACTACTACTACTACCGTCATGCCGTTTCCCCGCAAGGGTAGACAGAGACGATGGAACGCCACACTCTTCTGTCCTGACATACACTCTTTATCACATTCATAAATCAAGTCATACATGGCCTCCGATTACGCAGACTTTTGACACCACCAGATTTTAGGTTCTGATTGACATGATCGTGCCAAGACTTTTTTGGCTGTCCTCATTCTGTTCTCCCACTCACATTCGCCACATATAGTTTCTTAGTTTTTTCTTTTATTATCCAATCGCTCCATACGTTTATACCAAATTCAAAATTTATTTAACCCAAAAAATAGTGCAGTTCGACCAATTTTATTGGATAATTAGATTCTCTCAATTTTCTCAATCTTTAAAGAAATTTCGGTGCTGTTTTTAATATTTTTTGCCGATTAATTTTTATCTGACTTTTGGAAAGTCGAGACCCATGGTTTGAGCACCACTGTTCAATAACACAATTATTGACTTCTGAATTTCAATAAACCTTACACAAGCCATTTATACCTCGCACAACTTGTGATTCTTATGACTTTTGATAGTTCCTTCGATGTTCCTTTAAATTTAATCATTCCTTTGCTCAGTTGGAACAAACGTCTCAATCGTGAAGATCTCTAACCACATTTCTCTCAGCAACACAAGATCTTAGTTTGCCTTTATATCGTCTCACAAGGCTGTATGTAGTATACAGTGTACGATGGTTCCGGAGAGTTAATTTTGAGACGTCATGTACGTTGCGGGCGGAGCACTTTCAAGGAAATCTGTTTGCTTTCGTCCCCACGTCATTCTGGAGTGGCAATAATCTTCGCATAAATTAAATCCGGAGCCTCTCGTGAGTTCTGAGAACTTTATTAATATCGAAAAACGAACTTTGTGATATGCAAACTTTCAAGTTTCTTTCAATTTCAGAAGTTAACAAGTTAACCTGTTCTCCTATTAACGTTAAGATCTTACTGGTTACCTACTTGCGTATCTACTAATATACTAAGGTAGGTACTACACAAAGAACTTAAAACGCTACGATATTATTATTATTCTGCGATTGCAAATATTCTCCACTCTTCTACATTTGTGTTTTGTTACATAATATTTAACCCTCTACTGTTAATTCTTACGTAGCATATAAACCCTCTACTATTTATGCTTACATAGCATATAAACCCTCTACTATTTATTGTTACATAGATTATAAACCCTCTACTATTTATTGTTTTATAACATATAAACCTTGTTCTTTTATTGTTACATAGTAATAAACCCTCTACTATTTATTGTTACAAAGATTATAAACCCTCTACTATTTATTGTTACAGAGATTATAAACCCTCTACTATTTATTGTTTTATAACATATAAACCTTGTTCTTTTATTGCTACATAGCATATAAACCCTCTACTATTTATGCTTACATAGATTATAAACCCTCTACTATTTTTTGTTTTTTTTTATAACTTTTTAATTTTGTTTTATAACATAATTGTTTCAAAACATATAAAACTTCTACTACTTATTGTTAAATAACATATAAACTATCTACTGTTTACACATAATATATGTTCAAAAATCTGTTTACAATGCGTCATAATTCAGGAAGGATGAATTTCTATATTTTCTATTGCGCAAGAAGTCCTGGCTTATCATTATTTCAGGCCACTATTTGCTTTCTTGTTTAACCCAAATCACAAAGAATATACGGGAGTAATCATCCCTATCTTTGTTTTCAACTCTGGCTTGGGTAAATATTCCGGAATGCTCCTTTGATCTGCGGCCCTTTGATCTGTAGCGATTCTTAAATAATACAATGGCGATTTTTGCTCTTACCTTCCGGTCTGCCGGTAACGATGGAACCCTTTTCACCCCCCGTACGCCAAATCTCGGAGCCTGCTAATGGTGGACGGAATTAATCCAACCCCTAATCGATATTGGGGTTGATGGAAGCAATGACTGCATAATTGAGCCGGATCATCTTATCAAACTTGGATATATCCTGCATTGACCTCCATTGCTCTTTGTCCCAAGCTGTAATCAATTACGATTAATACATGTTATTATTGATTCAAGCACTTGTCGTAGGAATTCTAATCAGACCTAATTTTGACAATGAAATTAGTTTTGAACGATTTGATTAATTGATTCGCTTGTCACTTTGCGGTTAAATGTATCCATTTTAAATTCTATTTTTAATTAGTAAGTACCACTACTTCTTAAAATCTTTTGTATTTAATTTCGATGCATTTCGCATCATGCTCATGCAATTTTGGTGCATTAAGATGAAATTTCGGTCATTTTCAAACACCTTAGGATATTTCTTCTTCTTCTTCTTTTTTTTGATGGCTTTTCACCCTTCTTGGGTGTTATAGCCAGTGTCGAGTTATTATCAGGATATTTCAAAATGATGCGGAATGTATTGAAACACGTGTCTCAATAGATTTTCTTAAAATAGTGGTAATTACTAAGTAAAACTTAAAAAAAAAATGTTGAAACAATGTTATTTGGCATGAAGTTAGCAAAATATGTATGACAGCAGATTTAATGCAGTTGAAATGCGATCTCTCAGACGTGGCAGAACAATACATGAAAGATGTTCGAATGGAATGAATGCAAGGCTGAGATAAGCATTGTCGCTAAAATAAAAATAAAATGTGTGTTGAGATGGTTTGAGCATGTGAATCGTTTTGTGTAATACCACTTCTCTAGACTACCGGTTTCGGAATAACCATTCCTCTATTAGGTCATCTATGGACATATAAACATTGTATAGTCGACCCGATAAGATAATGGTTATTCCGAAACCTACTGTCGTGAAGTAGAGTTTTTAAGTGGTATTACACAAAGTGAAAGATGTTTGTTACGGAAAGTATTATATAATATTACCATAAGACATAGATAATTATGCTTTTGTAATTCGTGTTACATAGATACAAAAAGCATATGTATATATATATATATATATATATATATATATATATATATATATATATATATATATATATATATATATATATATATATATATAAATATATATACACATATATATAAATATATATATATATATATATATATATATATATATATATATATATATATATATATATATATATATATATATATATATATATATATATATATATATATTTATATATATATATATATATATATATATATATATATATATATATATATATATATATATATATATATATATATATATATATATATATATATATATATATATATATATATATATATATATATATATATATATATATATATATATATATATATATATATATATTTATACAGACATATTGAAATTATAAGTTCAATTCCTTTTGGATCTATCAATTCAATTTAAGCTTCACTATCTTCCAGTCTCTTTTATGACAAGTCGAGTTTAAGTCAATTGTAATCTCAACTTATCACATTCAGTCCTTATTGATTTTCTTTATGCCAAAGAATCAACTCTTAATCAGACTTCACAAAGCAAACTGAAAGTAAATACGGTGTTTCCTTTATAAAGCTAAAGATAATGGAAGCTTTCTTTGAAAACTCATTATATACAACTTTAAGCTTGTACATGAACAAACTATTTACGAATTTTCATCAGCCTTCGGGAAATCCGTGTGGCGAATCAAAGGCTTAGAGATTATATTTCAAATTCAGGCATGAATTTTTCACAATCGGGAACTTTCGTACGAATTTAACGATACTTCGTGAAATTTTAATTCTCCCTCCCGTATTTTGGTGGTTTTAGAAAGTATTGATTTTATTTGTTACTCGGATGCCTTGGGGTAGTTTCTATTTAATTTGTGGTTTGAAGAAAATTTTGGGTACATTTACATTCGTTGTAAAAAATATACAAGTAAATATAATATATCTATTCAACAATTACTATGATTATGGGTAGAGATTTATAGATTAACTTCAACTCAGATAAAGCCTAACCATTAATACAATTTTATGATAAAAATTCAAGTTAAAATTGAAGAACTGATATAAGTCAGCCTACAACCAAATCAGATACAACCATCGACTCAGTATTCTCTCGGTATTAATAAAATTTGCCGTCTTATTTTTTTAGTATTTCATCTATCATAAACCCATAATTTTTTTGAAAGTAAAAATTAATAAAGATTGACGAGTAAAATAAATATTTCATGATTATTTATTAATTTATTTTTATTTCATCTACACATAATTACAAAAAGCAAAAATGTAGAATTGGTGTATGTTGCACGTGTGTAAAGTGATCGCTTAAACCAGTCTATTATGGTCGTAAGCCCTGACTTGCACCGACTTCCATATTCTTCTTATTTATGTTGAGATGTCAAAAAGCAATGTGAGAGAGTCTCAAGCATGTTTTTTTCCATTCCTCGTTAGTTAGCATTATCTCTAGACAGCGAAGGTCCGTGGTAGGTAAGTGATAGGAGCTTAGTGTAGAAAGGGCGTCGGGTAGGACCTAATTAACTCTCCTTTTGTAATAGTGCCACCCATTAGTCGTTCCTGTTACCGATTTCATTACGGTAGCTGCCCCATTCATTAGGGTCGGGCACCAGACTATATTACACGTGTACAGCGGAGACATCTACCTACGTGTGTGTATTAGGTACCGTGTCACAGCGCTGCTATTCGCATCTATCTACTTGTATGTATTAGGTACCATGGAGCAGCGCTGCTATTCAATTTGTGGAATATCTCCGAACAGTTAGTCGGGCAAAATGATGTTGTTAAAAGTGGAATTGATTTTAATATATGGCTGTTGCATAACTCAACAATTTCCTAATTAATAAATCCGTGTTGATTTTACTCTAGTGCAATAATGTGCGCATCTGTAGTGAAGTAGTTAGCAGTCTCAATTCCCCGGGTTTGATTCCAAGAAAGTAAAAATTAATTTAAGCGTGTTTTAAGTTGATACAAAACATGTATCATTCTTTCCTTTTTATGAAAAGAGAGCCTGAGCTTCACAGGGCTTAAGACCAGGCCTGATTCACATTTTTTTTTATCTGTTTATATACAATGGTCTTAGATCCTTTCGCATACTGGTAAGGTTTTCGATACATTCGCAAATGCCTGGTCGTAAGCCCAGGGATGCTCAGACTTTCATCTTCTTTCATAAAAACAGAAGTATGATGCATGTTTCATATGAACGTGAGACACTTAAAAAAATTTGAAATGAGTTCCTTTCCAGGAAAAAGTTATAAAAAAATTACAGTCTACAAAAAAATTTAAATTCCTGTATATATATATATATATATACATATATATATATATATATATATATATATATATATATATATATATATATATATATATATATATATATATATATATATATATATATATATATATATATATATATATGTATTTTAAATCGTGCGGGAAAACACGTCAGGCCCCTAGTGCAGCTGATCGAGTTCCGAATTTGAACGTTTGATCTTGGCTTCAACTATGTTTAATATTAAAAAATAAACCTTTTAAAATATGTTTCCTTTTACCGTCGCTTAAACTATCGAGGCGTCTCTTTTGACGGAGTTGACACAAATGTCTCACTTTGCATCTCCATCTTCTCGTTTTCTTTGCGTTAATTCAGATTCAGGGTGTTTTTTTTACCCCGTCCACGCCATGAATGCTAATTCAGATTCTCGCAAGATGGCGGCGATACTCGCGCCGGCCCTGCGGGCGCCTGCTTGCCATTCCGCCCGCGTGCTTCCTGACAGTTGCGTACTGCGGGACAACACTAGCGACGCGAATAACTCAATCCGGTTATATCGTCAATCAATTCGAAAGTCGATAGAATCATTCGATCGGTTGAAATGTATTTTTTTAATATTTCGAATATAAAAAGAGACGCGAATAGCTCGATTCGGTTATATCGTCAATCAATTCGATAGTCGTTAGAATCATCCGATCGGTTAATGGGTATTTTTTTATATATAAGTATATATCTAATGTAAAAAGGACTATTATTATCGATAGATAGGTATTATAGATGGCCCCTTAATTAATAATACTGGATAGTAAACTGATATGAGTCAGTTTTTTTGTATACTTAAAGCATTGTTAACATTGTGGTATGGTAATATAACACTCTCTTTAACATTCATCGTTCACTTTGTGTAATACCACTTAAAAACACTACTTCATGACTATCGGTTTTGGAATAACCATTCCATCATAAATATTTAATTTTATTTAAACTTCAAATACAAAAAATAAATAAGTACATTGGCGGGCTTATTGCTAAACAGCAATATCTTCCAATCAACCAAAAACAGACAAGTGATATTGATCAAAACGTTTGATACCAATATTCCTATTGTGATTCTTTTGTCTTTATCCTCTCTTTCTTTTTACGTTATCTACAAAACTTAAGACGAAACGGTTATTCCGAAACCTCTAGTCGTGAAATCGTGTTTTTAAGTGGTATCAGTTAATTAAAGTAATATTCATAAGTAATACCAGCAACTCTCTTGAAAATCATAATATTTTGAATATGTTCATGGTTATACACAAATTCTGGGGTTACGAATTGAAATCTCAACATAAGATTTGGCCACACTCAATGTTAACTCAATGACATTCAGGAAGGAATATATATACTTTTCTTCGTCATTGTACATAAGTCTCATTGGTGTTATCAAGTATTCAATTTTCATTTGGTTATTTCCATAACCGAGTACTAATGTTGGAGCATAGGTTGTAGTGCGTTACGCACGTCACTATACGACACCCCAGATTTAGCATAAATTACCATGCAATACGTTTTTAAGAGCGCCACAGCCCCGTGTCATTACTGCCCGCGCCTTCATTATTCTAAGTATGCCATTACGTTTTCTTTATCGGGCCATGTTGCGCCTTTCACAGATTCTTCGGTCGCCCCTAATTATAAGCTACGAACCTATTTACCAAAATCTGAAGTGAAAAATATTCAATTTCCCCATCGAGCTGTGATTTTGCAATGGTAGGCTGAGATTCGAGAGAAAAGATATATTTTCTTAGTATTATTTTTAACCTTTCCAGGAGTACAAAAATTGATGTCCCACTTTCTCTGGGGAGTGGGTTCTTTTTACATGAAAAAAATACTCATTTTATCGATGTATTATTAAGATAGAAATTATATAAAAATATTTTTAAAAACATACACTTATTGGAAATATTTTTCAATTATGACAAAATTACACACAAATATTCACAGATGTCATTGCTGTACAAGTTACACCATACTAACTGACAGACGGACTTCGACGTTCATTAACGTCCATACTTCTTTAAGGAAAATTCGCACTGACGTTCATTTATATCCATACTCCCGGACTGGTTAAAGCAAAAGAACTAGTTGCACATTTCTTGTCAAAGTTTTGTCATTTTACCCAAAAAAAACCTGCTTCCTTTCTCTAATAAAGGATCAACTTTGCACCAAATTTACATTTGTACTATATAAATTCGGTGCAACATTGCGCAAAATTTTATATAGTGCCCTATCCACCATTAAATGCAGATAAGAGTTAGTTGAAGTAGTATTTTTTTATATTGTCAAAAATTTGTTTGGTTGAAACGAAGAATGTTTATATTTTTCGAAATGACTGTATTTTTATTAAGATTTGATATTTCAACACGAGGAAGTTTGTTGCGATGAAAATACACAAGTCCAGGTATTTACAGTGCGTGCGAGCTGTTATTGGCTAGTTCATATGATCTACTAACGATTGATATCCACATTACTCAAATTTCGACAAGTTGTATGCATAAATGTCAGAAGAAACAGCTCATTACGTTTTTGAGAATAAACTTTATATGTGGCATCTGGAGTAGAAATATATTAGTTTGAAATAATGCTTTATGAATGCAGCTCCTAAGTATGGAAAAATCCAGAAATTGTAGAAATATAATTAAAAATCGTTAAGATATTGTGGCATTTTCGCAATTCGCAGAAGCTTCTCAAACAGTTATCAATTTTTAATTTTTCCTTTTTCTAGGTGCAAGGAACCAGGTCGGTATTTGGAGGACCTTCCGGCCACTGCGGTGGTCATTTGCTTCCACAACGAGGCCTGGTCTGTCCTAGTGAGAACGGTGCATTCCGTACTGGACAGGTCCCCGAAGCACCTCATCAAGGAGATCGTACTCGTGGATGATTTCTCTGATATGGGTAAGTCAACTAATTGAAACATCTCTCAATCGCATTCCTGGATCTGATACATAAGCGTCCAGGCTTCCCGACAGACCTCTCTTGCAAAGCAATTTTATTCTATTTACAAAAATCATCTAACAGGCATTCCGTTCCATTAGAAAAGGGTTCGGCGTTTTGTGTCCTTGGTTGGCTTATGGTACCAATATCCTTCACTGTTTTCATCATGTGTGATACCACCTCTTGTGAGAGTTTCCAATGAACTAATTTCTTCTTCTCTAGCCTTCTGTTCTCCACTGATGCATATGGACTTTTTTCCGTATTTTTCCATTTCCTTCGATCGGTTGTTCTTTGGGTTAGTTTCTATCTCCCTCAGCGACTATGTCATTGAACCATCTTTTTTAAGGTCCTTTGACGCCTTTTTTAATTTCTCAATGTCTCCATCTCAAAAAAAATAGGTTCCATCTTGTGGGGTCCTGTCTTGCAATACGTCCCGCCCATAGCCACTTAAGTCTTGCCACGTGGTCCTTGATATTCTCTTTTTCGGTTCTGTTCCTGATTTTTTAATTTCTTACTTTATCTCTCAGACTTGGATCCAAACCAAACATGGATTTTTTGTAAGGATTGCTGTGTGCATATGAACTAATACGGGTGAGATTCAGATGTATACAAGATCCGAGCAAGATACATGTTTTAAAGATATTGTTCTTATCTCCGTCAATAGGTTCATATTTGCTACAGTGAAACCTCTTATAACAAGCATAATTCGTTCCAGAATCTTACTCGTAAAGCGCAATTTTTTTTGGACTGTCGCGAAAGTCCCGGCTCACAAGAGAATGTCGTGAAAAAGGGACTTGCCTTATCAGAAGTGCTCGTTATAAGAGGCTTTATTATAATTGATTTTTTTGTAACGTTTACAGCTCATACGAAGCAGCAGCTCGAGGACTACATGGCGAGCTACCCCAAGGTGAAGATAGTCCGCGCTACCAAGAGGGAAGGGCTCATCCGTGCCCGCTTACTTGGTGCCCGCCATGTGACTGCTCCCGTCATTACCTACCTCGACTCCCATTGCGAGTGCTCTGAAGGTATCGTAGATAGCCCCTTAATCAAAAATTCTAGATAATAAAAGGTTTGTTGAATAAAAGTCAGCTTTTTGTATATAAAAAGCATTGTTTACTTTGTGTTATGGTAGTAAAAGCTATTTGTTTATAGATTTGTCATTTAATTTGAAGAACTCCATTTTAATTTATATATTAAATTTGAAATCAAACACCAATTTTTTGAGTGTAGTAAGTAGTATTTTATTGTTTTAAAAAACACATAAATTCAATTTTGTGATAATTGTTTCGCATGGCTATAAAGTTCGTTTAAAAATGTCATAACTAGGCGAAATAATTATCACAAAATTTATTGTTATGTGTTTTTTTAACTATCAAATACAACTTAGAAGACGCCAAAAATCCGTGTTTGATTTAACATTTAATACATAAATATTACACTATGCTTCTCATTGTTCACCTTGTGAAATACAACTAAAAAATAATTCTTCGTGGCTACCGGTTTAAGAATGACCATTCCATCATCAAAACGATTCAAGACAGTTGGCTTCTAAACAAGCTTTTTTTTAATCAGTTGCTGAATTTCACAGTCAACTTAGAAGTTTCAGAAACACAACAAACGTTTTTTTGCAAATTCCATTTAAAATTTTGTACTTTCCGTGTGAAACACTGACACTTAAAACATATCAACACGGCTATAATAGACGAAAAGATTAATGAATTTAGAAAATAGTTACATAGGTTATGTAAGTACAAATCTACAAAGGTAGCTCATTTATGAAGTGGTCACTTAAGTGGTCACTTTACACACGTGTAACATTCATCATTCTATCCATGATTGACAACCACATTACTCGATTTTCAGAAATCCTAGATATATGATCAATCCAAGATACAGTCAATATTAGTTTATAACAGCCATCTACGTTGGATTAAAAAAGCTTTTATTTAGCAGAGACCCTTTTAAATATGAGAAGCGTGGTTGTCAATCATGGGTAGAATAGTGCATTTTGCACGTATGTAAAGTGATCACTTAACCGACTTATGGGTCATAAGCCCTGTAAATACTCAGACCTCCATATTTTTCTTCATCTATTGTGAGATGTCAAATAAAATGTATAATTATCTCGAGAAAAGGAAGATTTGTGAACAAGCATTTGGATACTCTGAAAAATGTTCTGAAACGTTTTTTCGTTCAAATACGAGCAACTATCGTTCTAAATAATCTAATGAACAACTTCGACACACATCGCTCTGATCAATACCCTAAACTCTCACATCACTTCCGCTATACATATCATGCCCACGGATACAGAGCAAAACCTCTCCGGGCTTGATGCGTACAACCGGAAGCGGCCTGAGAGCCTTGCCGCTTACCCGGAAGTGCTTCATCCGCTGCATTTGCAAGGGGAAATATATTTTCCTTCTCTGCGAACAAATATTTTTCTAGCCTCCTCTTGCGACCAACGGAGCTGTGAAATTGCAGTACCAAGCAGTTTTGCTTTGTAAAATCGGATTGGGTTTTCCAATTCGTTTTTATTTCATTTCACTAAACAAATAGGAAATCATTTTCTTGTTTGAAATGTATTTTTCGCTTAAATTTCAATATGTCGCGCTTCCAGTGATGTAGAAACGCAACCTGAAAAATTAAGATATGTGTTTGTTTATTTTCCATTACTTTCAACACTTTAACTGTTTTAACTAAAATTTTCGATATTTGAACTGTATGTTAAAACTATATAACCCAAATATCAAACATTTTGGTAAATACTGTAAAATATTTGGACAGTATTTACCAAAATGTTTGATATTTGGGCTGTGTTTACTTAAATGTTCAAATATGAACCGTACAATTTTTTGAATATTTGGACAGAATTTATCAAAATGTTTGATGTTTAGACGTATTTACTAAAATGTTCGATTTTCAAAATGTGTATACTAATATAGGAAATATCTGGACAGTATTTACCAAAATGTTCGATATTTAAATTGAATTTGCTAAAATTTGCTAAATTTAAACCGTATTTATTCAAATATTCTGTATTAGGACTGTGCTTACTGCAGATTTCTTAATAAGGACTGTATGTATTAAAACGTTGTACATAAAGACTAAATGTACTTAAATGTTAAAAAAGTTAGTTGTATTTAACTTCGGTTTTTAATATCTTGATTTTATCTTCTAAACTATTTTTAAATTGAACTCTTTTACCACAATACTCTGTTTCACAAATGACCTATTTTTTTAGTACGTTACTTGCCTTTAAAATATAATTATGTTTTTTCACATTAGTTGAAAATATTTGATCAAGAGTGCTAACCAATTTCTCTTTACTTAACGAAGTCACTGCCTCCTAAAAAAACTCATTCTAAACTAATCCTATTTTCCTGGTAGCTTCGCCCTAAACCATCCCTTCATCCCGTGTGACAAGTCCTTTCCACATCATCAACGTGCCACTAATGATTCGGGGAGTTATATTATACATCATCCCTTCCCGTGACAGCTCTCACCGAAAATAATAAGTATTTTCTCCCCCCGACGTAAAGCCTTTTTGTCGTCTTTAATAACATTCGACGTAAAAAATCCATCTGGAAATGTCATAACTTGGTGAATTCATGTTCCCGCATTGACTTTTACTCGTTTCTCATCATTTTCGGTTAATTCATGTTATTGACAACCCCAAAAAAGGTTAATTGTATATTTGCTTTCGCTCTTACCCTAAAAAGTGTCTTTCAAGTCGTTTTTAAAAAAAAGTAGAACAACGAAATATAAAAAACAAAATATATATATTTGTATTATTTTTTTAATCTATTAATTATATCCAAAAATGTGGAAATACGAAGTATATTTATTTAAAAAAATATTTATATTTTCAAAAATGCCTGTAACACTGAAAACCTAACAGCTCAATAATACAATACTAAAACATTTTGAGTGTGTCCAAATACTTGTTCACAAAATCTGGATTGTTCAAAATGTTGTAAATAAATTATCTGGTCAAATTATAAGCTTAATAATAAAAATGAAAATGGTATTTTCTGGCGTTTCTCATGTGTGTGATTATAATCCAGGATTCGGATCTCACATACTAATATAAGAGTTTCTGCTTAATAAAAAGCTTCTTTACATCTCACCAATAGATGTCTCTAGTGAAGTTCTAGTGATTCATGAACAAGGTTTCTAAATTGGTTCATATATATATAGAACTTCCAAGAATTTGAGTAGTGTGGTTGTCAACAATGGGTAGAATTGGTGAATGTTACACGTGTGTAAAGTGATTACTTAAACCAGCCTATGACGGTCGTAAGCCCCGTAAATGCCCAGACTTCCACATTCTTCTTCATCTTTGATGAGATATCAAAAAATAATACAATACTAATTAAAATAAATAAAACCTTTTCATTCTATTAACAATTTAAGTTTTGTACTGACATTTCTTGGTAGAACTGTATTCCTTAAAATAAAATAACAGCTGGGTAGTTTTTTTCACAAGAATTTTATTTGACCAGCAACCGGGTTACTTAACTACATAGTGTTTCTATCTATTGGCAATTTATTTACGATATAGGGGTTCTAAAATTTTCAGTAGTGTGGTTGTGAATCATGGGTAGAATAGCAAATGTTACACGTGTGTAAAGTGATCACTTATCCAGCAACCGTGTTACTAAACTACATAGTTGTTCTATCTATTAGCAATTTATTTGCGATATAGGGGTTTCAAATGTTTCAGTAGTGTGGTTGTCAACCATGGGTAGAATGGTGAATATTACACGTGTGTAAAAGTGATTACTTATCCAGCCTATGATATGTCATAAGCCCTGTTAATGCCCATAATTCCATATTCTTCTTCATCTATGTTAAGATATCGAAATGAAAAAAACATATCTTATATTTTAGTTTACGAAATGCTATCATTTTCGGCTCAGTCTACAATTATATAAACTTTTAAAACAACAATAATATGAGAACGATATACGGTCGGGCGGGAAAGTTTTCCTATTTATATAAAAAGTTGAGTGTTCTCCTTTTTTGAGGAATCTATTACCGTATTCTTAGGGAAAATGTTTTTTGTTAGCGAGGAAAAGCCCCACCATCTGCCAAAAGTCACGCTTTTTTCCACTGAAAATTCCTCAAGTAAGGCGAAAGCTTTCCTCGCTTAAGTATTTGGGTATAGTAAGTCACACACACTCGTCTGCCCGGGGGTTGGAGTTTGCCTTCATTTGGGGCTTTTTTACTGATTCGGGGTATGTTTTTTATTCGACTCTTAAGCGCCTTCATAAAAACTTAATGTTTTGATAAGTGCCCGTATGGAAATGGACATTTTGCTCATGGGAATATTTTAGTTGAATGTGTAACATTAAAATGTTAATTAAACTTTAATTTTATGTTTATTACTTAATATTGTTTTACTTTAACATTGGCAATGTAGATAACAAGCTTATTTGCAAATTAAATAAATGTTCGTTCATTCGATTATTGAGGAATAACAAATAAAATATAAAATATGGATTTCATTACTTTCCGTATTTTCCAACAATTTTCTTTTATAAAATAAAATATTAACTTTATAATTTTTTCCATATTGACTATCGTTTTTACTATTTCAATTCAATTCAAACCCTTATCCGCACCCCAATGGTACATAGGGCACTGCATTATACAAATCTTGATCGTTAACACATGAAGCAAAGGTGATCAGCCCTCCGCTTCAGATCCAGTCCAGGGTGATATTGAATAAGTATTGAAGTGAAAAAATCACTTACGTTCATTTGACCCCCCTCTCCTGGGAATCGAACCCGGGACCTCCAGAACGGTAGCCGCGCGTGTTGACCATTACACTCCGTAGGCGGACAAATTTTTATTATTTACTTTTGATTTATTATTTTATTTTCTTAAATGTAGTTGCACCAAAAATGTCGGAGCAAAACTTAAATTGTTATTTTTTTTCACGCCGATTGCGTGATTCTTGTTTCTAAATTGTATTGTTGTATGTCGATCATTCTTCCAACCGACGCTTTGTTCACTATTACAAAGCTATCTTCATGGCGCTACAGTACTGAAATTGTAAGAGAAGTAATGATGAAACATGAATTTTGAAACAAATGTCAAAAATTTCAGTACCTTCTGTAATGGTAGCCAAAACGCCGGCAAGAAACACGATTGACTCACGCAAAATAATCCAGAAATATGCTTACAGTATCTAAGCAGCCGTGAATAATGGAATAAATTAAAAAAATAAATCGACTTATTATTCAAAATAATTTATATGTCAGAGAAGTAGAATGCAGCTGTTAAAAAAAAAAATAGTAAAAAATCGTTTAATTGAGGAAATGATTACAATAAAATGCTTTTATTCTGATGTCAAAATATATATTTAACCCACAAAATCTGCTGTTCTTACAATTGAGCTAAGTTTTATCTTAATCATAGTCTATCGAAAATGTTCACTTTGCTACTTTCTTTTTTTTATCCAGACTACAGCAACCATTTTTATTTAATTAGATAATTAGAAAAATGAATTTTTTAGTTGCCAAACGTATTTTTTTTAACTATTGTTGTATTCGCAGTTGAATATGTAAATAAAGTTGGAATTATTGAATTGAAAAGGTCATAATTTATTTCAAATTGCATATTTCGAAAGTTCATTCCGCGTGACAAATTTAAAATTTGATCACTCCGCTTTAATTTTTTTAGTAATTGCTTATTTTAATTGCTTCAAAGTTTCTAAATGGCATTTTTAATAGCTCCGATTCATTTGCTTCCTTTACGCGTTTCGATTAATTTTTCAATTATAAAAATGATTATTAAACGGTTTTAATTGTATTCCCCGTCACAGTGTACCTACAATTCACCCCCTTCCGCGTCCAGAGCCTCCAACCCCTTTCCCACGACCCCCAGAAACCGGGACTTGTTAGGTTTAGAGGCCTCCCTGCAAAGGCTTTCATGACGTTTTACGGGCTAACAGTAAAAGGCACCGTAATTTGTCAGTGGTGGGGGTGAGACCGAAATGGGGATGACAATGGGAACCTTCTACCCTTCTAATATAGCCTTATTTCAATCGAGATGATACCAATGGGGTCTTCATCTTTGATCTGTTTTCCTTCGTTATTAATTGACCAATTCCTTACAACTTTCAGGGTCTTCAAAATTAAAATAAACCACATATTACTTTCCGTAATGAAAAAAATACCATTTTTAGTCTGAGAATACTGATTTATTTGTTCATTTCTATCTTAGTTTTTTTAACGTATAATTACACATAATTGAAACTAGTTTTTTTTCCAATATTTGTCAAAGTTGTCTTTATTTGAGACAAAGCAACATTAATTTTTAAACAAAAGAAAATGCATCTCTGAAGATGCGAAAGTTTGGCATTCGGCTGACTTCAATTGTCGTTTTATGCACTTGTGTGACGTTTACCCATTATTGCATGTTCAATTGCATTATTTTTTTAATATATACCTTTATATGCACTGTTGCTGGATTTCTTCCGTTTATTAGTTGTAATTTCAATGGATGTGGAATTCCAGTTGACGTTAGTGATCTTTTGTTGAAAATTTGTAAAGTGTTTATTTTTCTCCAGTGGAACAGACTCATCTTCATTCGTACAAAACTGACTGTATCTTCATTCGTACCAAATAATAGATGCTTCATCTCAAGTTGAGACACCTTTAAAACATGATAATATTTCATCCGTAAGAATAATAAATGAAAAATAATTTTCTATATCCTATATTCTTGAACGCTATATTTATTCATTTTACATTCTAAAAAAATGTAGCTTAGCCTATGTTTCAAAAATAGAAATCAAATTTTAGCAGAGTGGAGATTGATCTATAACCTCCATTTCGAAGTCCACGACACTAACCATAGGACCTCTCAAATACATAAACGTGAGATTGGTAAAAAATGTTTCAAACCTGTAATTGACATGTAAAGAAGACGTCTGAGAAACAGTGGGATCGCTTCCAGAGTTACGACCGCACGCCTGCGTGGGTTGCTCTTCTCCTGCGCTACTTAAAGTGTTTCCTTGTCCATCACTCCGCAGGTGTCGGCCGTGAGCCTTTCCATTTCCACTTCCCTAAAAGGGCGACCTCTGGGGCCTATGCTTGTGTTTTATAGCACACTTTATTGCCAGTCTAATACTTTAAACGCTCCCCGCGCGCGAAGGCACAAATGTTTATTTTCGAATGTTTTTTTTTCCTCTTTTTTTTCTTTTTATATTTACGGTTACAGTCTTCCGCTTTTTAGTGCCTTCCATTCCGATGATCTTGCTCGTTTTTTAACGTCCAACTTGCGTGTAGTTCTAACTTTTATATCCCAATGTAACATCATTGTGAGAGCTGTTTTTCCACCAATTCGGTCGGTCGTAATCACGTTTTGTCGTCGAGTTATTTGTTTCCCATCGATGGGAGTGTAAAATCCCACTTTTCTGGACAAGGATGATGTAAATATACTGCCCTCAATTTCATGGGTTTAAATCATGCATTATAGTTAACCTTCCTACGTCTCTGCCATTAAATATTTATATTATTTTTACATTTTTTTGCTATCTCAAGATACACAAAGAAGAATATTGAAGTCTGGGGATTTACAGGACTTACGACCATCATAGGCTCGGTCAAGTAATCACTTTACACACATGTAACATTTACTAATTCTACCCATGATTGGTAACCACACTACTCAAATTTTTGAAGCTTCTAGATATATTGATCAAACTCGTAACACAATATGCGCGAGTTCACAAAAACCATCTATGGTGTAATGAGGAAAGTTTTTATTGAGCAGAGACTCTTTTCATTTGTATGTGAGGTCCGAATCCTGGATTATATTTACGTACTTGAGAAACGCTTGGTGAATACTTGAGAATGTAACACGCGTGTGCTCACTTAACTAGCGTATGACAGCCTTGGAAATACCCAAACTTCCATATTATTCATCTAAGTTGAGATAGTGGAAAAAAATAGGAATAATATTAACATTATTTATTATTTCGGACACTGGATTATTCATCCAACAGATGTTAATTTTAAAGGTTTCTTAACTCGATATGAAACATGTATCATTCTTCCCTTTCTTATGAAAGAAGATGGAAGTCTGAGCATCTCAGGGCTTATAACCTGGCATTTGTCTGGCTTAAGTGATCACTTAATACACTTGTGTAACGTTCACCTTTCTGGCCATTAGTGAATGGAGTAGTGTGGTTGTTAATCATGGGTAGAATGGTTAATGTCACATGGTGTGTGTACTACTACTACTACTACTACCATCACGCCGTTTCCCCGCAGGGGTAGGCAGAAAGGATAAAACGCCACACTCTTTTGTCCTGACATACACTCCTCGCCTCCTTCACATCCATACATCTAGTCATACATGCCCTCCGATTACGTAGACTTTTGACACCGCCAGATTTTAGGTTCTGATTGATCTGATAGTGCCAAGTTTTTTTCGGTCGTCCTCGTTCTGTTTCCCCGCTTACATTCGCCACATATATGTTCATAGTCATTCTCTCGTTATCCATTCGCTCTACATGTCCATTCCACCGTAAAGAACTCTTCCGTGGACTCTTGGTGTGTGTAAAGCCTTGTAAATAACATACTTTAATTTTTTTCCATCTTACATTACTTTTAACTAAATTAATATACTTCGTCCTAAATCTTAGTGTTACTTCAATAGTATTTGCTTCCATTTATATATTTCACTTCCCCTAATATGTCACAATGTGAATATTCAAATCCCATTGGTTCTCGAGTCTAGGGGTTGTGTAAGGCTTACTTCGGATTTGTTACCCTCCTTTGATACTGAAGCAATTTGTCAACGCCAGACTATTAAGTAATTAACGTCCTCCTGGTTATCACCTCTTATCGTCGTATTTTGTAATTTAATAAATGCATTTATATAATCAGGTCACTTCATTACTAAAACTGTCCATTTATGAGCTAAAATGTGATTTAATACTTATTTTATTTGAGATTAACAACGTGGAATATATACATGTGGATAAATATTGTATTTTCTATGTTTCATTAGTGTTTTAATTAGAAACGAAGCATCTTTCGTTTTCAAACGAAAGAAAATGGAAGTCTGAGCATCATTTGGACCTTCCATTTGGTTGGCTTTTGTAATCACTTTAAACACTTATGGCACCGTTCTGCTCATTATTGAACATATGGAATTGTTTTTTCAAAGCCCCCACCATCATATAAACGCAGTATTATCTTGATCGTTAACACATGGAGAGAGGTGATCTGCTCCCCACTTCAGAAACCAGTCCATGGTATTATTCAGCAAATATTAGATTTAAATTCAAATTTAAGTTCACTTATATTTGAACCCCCCCTCCAGAGTATGGAAGCCGAGCGCACTGACCATTACACTACGGAGACAGACAATCATCCATGTCAATTTTCAAACAAATATATATTACTTCTAGGTGGATAAAACCCATATTTGTGAACAAAGGATAAAAAATTGGATACACTCAAAATGTGTTGATTGTTTTTAGGCTGGCTGGAACCCTTGTTGGACCGCATAGCTCGCGACCCCACGACCGTGGTCTGCCCGGTGATTGACGTCATCGACGATACCACGCTGCAGTTCCACTACCGCAGCAGCGGGACCGTCAACGTGGGCGGCTTCGACTGGAACCTGCAGTTCAACTGGCACCCCGTGCCCGAGAGGGAGAAGAAGAGACACAAGCACAGCGCCGAGCCCGTCTGGAGCCCCACGATGGCCGGGGGATTGTTCTCCATCGACAAGGTACTTATCTCATTTCGAGTATATTTTTTTTCAAACCAACTAACTGAGATTATCAAAAAAAATACCCTTATATCGTAGTCATACAGGAGAAAGTAACCAACTGCATTTTTTACAAAAACGTGATCATTGACTATTTGATATCTTACTAGCTTAATATTGCCTTGAAAAAATACCAAAGGATTTTAAACATGGAAGTATAATATATTGACTTGTTAAAAATTACTAACTGCATTGATGTTTATTTTCTTGCCAAGCAAAAGTGGCTTTAATGGCCCTTCTCAACATTTTACGTTTTGTTAGTTGGTCACTTTCTCCTGTACGACTACGATATGCATGATTTTTTTTTATTTAAAAAAACGCTGAGAATAATAATTAAATATCAAAAAAGTACTCACAACGCCATCTAGTTATAAATGGCTGATTTCATTCTAACACCTAGGTGTGTGGTGAATATGCAACAGTGTGCATTATACCAATTCTAGGCGCTTAAAGATGTTTCAACTGGTGTGAAATCGTTGTTGCAGAATTGCAACAGTATGCATATAAGGGTTAAGCACTTGTTTTCAGACCCCCTTATTGAGTTATTTTCATTTCACATGACTTGTTTCGAAAACTACTATGCTATGAATTTATCAATATTATGCTATATTAGTTGGTTCAAGTGTTTAATTTATATACTTCTTTTGTGTGTCATCTTTCAGGCCTTCTTCGAGAAGCTCGGCACATACGATAGCGGGTTTGATATCTGGGGAGGTGAGAACTTGGAGCTCTCCTTCAAGACTTGGATGTGTGGTGGAACATTGGAGATAGTACCCTGTTCTCACGTGGGACATATCTTTAGGAAGAGATCTCCCTACCAGTGGCGCAAAGGTGTCAACGTGCTTAAGAGGAACTCCATCCGTCTGTCAGAGGTATTATTTATTTATTTTTTTTACCCTTTTTTCAATGGTGGGTACTAGCCAAATATCATATCTCTTCTTCTTCCTGGCTCCATCCCAACTTATCGTCTCTGTAGACTGTTATGGTCAGCTTTTCTCATCTTCAAGTTGTTGGCCCTTCTATTATGGACAACGTCACCTCAGCCACGTCTTTGAAACGTCTTTTCTTTTTGCAGCATCTATGAATTCTTTGGTCTACCTCTCGATTTCTTTCGACGAAGATCTATGGCGATTGCCTGCTTTACAATATGATCAGGTTCTCTGCGTCCTATGTGCCCATACTATTTCAATTGCCTTTCCTCTACCTTACTATTGATGTCTGTTACATCCAGACTTTTGCGAACGCGTGAACTCTTTTTTGTCTGTAATGGACACTTCAGCTCACCATCTAGCATTTGTATCATCCAAATGTTATATCTACCATTAAAATATTATTTTTAGTAGTGCATCGAACAAAACAAATCTGAAAAATTATCAAAAAAGTATCGTTGTAGCCAATTACGTTTTTTTTAAGAAGCTGTAACGTCGTACAACTGAAGGGAGCCATAACAGTGCAAGGGAGGGGAATCACCTTCCCAATGCGCTGCGACTTCCTCAAAGTCATCACCTTACCTTGTGCAGTCTCCGCCACATTTTATTTTTCTTTTATTATTTGTGTGGTAAATGTATACCTAGTTTAATGATTCCATATGTGTTATATGTGACATACATTTGTATTTTGTACATTTTACATTCCCCGCCTATTTTTAATATATAATGTTAAAACCTAGTTTGGAAACGAAGAGTCGTGATGATCAACAGTTTGAGATTCTTGGTTTATTTCTCAAGACAGTGTGTCGTATAATGTGACCAAAGATTTTCCAGTGTTTAACACGTCTTCGTGCTTTAAATGTCTTTAAATCTTTAAATCACACCTTTTTTGCATGACTTATTTACTTTTAAAGTTCTTACAATTGTTGTTGTATATTGTGAATCGTTTTCAAAGTATTTTTATGTCCAATTTGTAAACGAAATATGCTTTTTTCTTGATAGGTTTGGTTGGATGAGTACGCCAAATATTACTACCAGAGGATTGGCAATGACAAGGGTGACTTTGGAGATGTCTCGGATAGGAGAAAGCTGAGGAAGAACCTTAACTGCAAGTCCTTCGACTGGTACTTGAAGAACATCTACCCCGAACTGTTCATTCCTGGGGATGCGGTAGCTAACGGCGAGGTGCGTTCTGAATTATTTTTTGTCTCATACATCATTCAATTCATTATCTTTCCTAAATGAAGTCCCGAAGAAATGAAAATTGTGAAGAAAAATTCATTGAGGCCTAGTTTCAAATATTTACATTTTCCAATGAGTTCTTCCTATATTTGATTTTTATTGATCGGAGATAATTCATATTAATGCTGTTGTATTTTAATTTTTGTTTAGATTTTCAGGTACCTTTTTCTACATCTCTTTTATTATATTATCTAACCAATGTCTTTCGATATTTAGTTCCGAAACTTAGGTGCGGGAGGCAAAACTTGCCTCGATTCCCCATTGCGGAAGACAGATCTACACAAACCTGCGGGACTTTATCCTTGTCATCGTCAGGGAGGAAATCAGGTACCATTGGGAGCTGAACAACGCCTGTGGATGAAGCAAACCATCAGTGGAATTCAATCCTACTTATTACGACAAGCATGCTGTAGAAACACTTTACTACACACCAAAACGACTCATTCACGAGATCATAGAAAAGCTCTAAATCAGATTTATCCACTTTCTTTACTACATCATTTTTTATTCGCTTTTACTTCAATGCGTTTAAATTGTCGTTATGAGAAAAGTATTTTTTATCGTTTTTACTTTTTGACGGTTTTGTATGATTTCGTGAACGATCCATATTTTTGACACCCTCCACAGCCGAGTTGACAATTAGCTGACTGCTGTTCCCGCTTAAACGTTTTGTTTTATGTGTTATGTCCATAGCACGCTGTTTTCCCTGCATGTGCTTGCCTTTATTTATTATTCCTATAATTACCATACATATTATTTACTCAATTTGTATGCTCCTGATTTTTTTTTATAAAATCCATTTTAATGGCTACAAATGGATTGTTCCAGTAGTCATTCAAAAGTTTGGTAAACGTTTACATATATAAATTTAATTTAGATCAAAAGTCTTTCTGGTGACGAAATGTGTCTGGACTCATTGGAGAGAAAGACTAAAAACAAGCCTGTTGGACTCTATAGATGTCATCATCAGGGAGAAAATCAGGTTTGAGAACGAAGGGTCCACTTCATTCTGTGTCCAGCGTTAATTTTTTAAATGTTTTTTTTTTATATTTTCATCGAGAGAATAAGTGTCTGCTTTGAATGTAATTTTTTGTCAAAGATTTTGCTCATTTTTCATTCGTTTTGATGATGTAAAGGGTAAAATTTTACTCCAAACGATGAGTCACAGCTCTCCTCGTCTTGTTTGAATTATAAATGTTTTTTTTTTGGATTTTAGTGTTGCTGCTTAATTTGATATATAAAAAAAATATACTTCCACAAGACCATTTTTTAAGTTTATTAATATAAACACTATTAGTTTCAAGAACTACGGGTGAAAATATAAAACGTTTGTATAATATTTTCACCTGTTGAGAGAACATTTATTGTTTTCGTAACTAGTCGAGTTTACACTTATGAACTAAGATTGAAATAAGTGGTCTATAAGTGTTTTATATTCATATTAAAATCATTTTGTTACTCCACAAAGTAAATAATGTTAAAGTATATATTTTTCTTAAGATGTGACTAACAAGCATTTTGGTTTCATTACTTATTCGAAGCATTGTGCTTTTTTTTGGTAACTAAACACACG
Organism: Brachycentrus maculatus; assembly: GCF_059751285.1. Classification (NCBI taxonomy): domain Eukaryota; kingdom Metazoa; phylum Arthropoda; class Insecta; order Trichoptera; family Brachycentridae; genus Brachycentrus; species Brachycentrus maculatus. The sequence continues at coordinate 529,251 of NW_028281230.1, forward strand.
CGACATTTGATGCTGAATGTCTCGATATGTTCCCTCTGGCTAACCTCGCTCGCAATGCATGCATCGCAGCACCAGTTTGATCCTCACAATTTTCCATGTCCCTCCTCCCATCGGGCGGCAGATCGCGAACGAGTGGTCCGACCACTGCCTGGACTCGGCATGCAAGCCCGAGGACATGCACCAGCCGGCCGGTCTGTGGCGTTGCCACCAGCAAGGGGGCAATCAGGTAAGAAGGCTGCTGCGGAACTCCATGTCTAGACGGCTGGCAGATCTTCCGATTAAATGACCTAACACTCTGGGTAGATGGAAAACTAAACATTTGGAAGGCAGGAAGCATGATTAAGGACCCTATATTTTGATGTATCGTCCCTCGATGACATAAAACGATAATGAATCAATTTCTAACAATAACTCATTCGATGCTTCATAGACTTAAAGATATGATAATATTTCCCTTTTTAGAGGCGTCTTCATCGTATCGACATTGGATTAAATAATACTATCCAAAAATAAATAATATTGCATTTTCAATCACTAGGTGTCAATATTCATCATTAATATTTTTTTAACAAAACAGTATCTAAATCAAATTAAACTCATTACTAAATATCATGATTTAAATATTTAAATGTTACACTTGTACGATATGTATTACTCAATTTTGGCTGATTTGACAAAAACTGCGGGTTTGATTCCTGGCAATTGCAAAATGAATTCTCTTTTTCTTCTCAAAACTAAGTTTCTCAAAACTAGTCGTGTTTGTATTATTATACTAAAAAATGTGATATTTTACAAGTGCTTTATTTTTATATTTTAATCATTTCACATAGTTAATAAATCGAAACAAATGCTAAATAACTTCTCATATTTCGATAAATTCATTTAGAAGAGCTGATAATCATAAATTTCTTAATAGATTTATATTATCCACTGACACTTCGTGATGGAATTGCATTTTTAATTTATTATTAGATTAAAACCAATATTTTTAGCTTTTCCACTTTTTTATTTGACCAGCGACCGGGTTTCGTCGTTACCGACATCACCAGACTGGTCTGATGATGTCGGTAACGACGAAACCCGGTCGCTGGTCAAATAAAAAAGTGGAAAAGCTAAAAATATTGGTTTTAATCTAATAATAAATTATAAATTTCTTACATTTAGAAGGTATCATGGTGATACATACTCCTCTTATGATCTTTGAATAATTTTTCACGCTCTAAGTAACAATCCTGCATGCTGCAGTAGTTTTATCCCCAGACTTTTTGCATACTTCAAATAGTTACTTCCTTAAAAAAAAAAATTGCTTGTGTACAAAGCAAATTTAATGTTATTTGATAATTTTGAGTTAAATGAAACTAGAGTCTAACCTAGATTGTATTTGATTTAAACAGTAATCTAAAAAGATGTTTGTATTTACAAAATTATCAAGAGTGAGACTGGCAAGAAATGTAGTTTGTTTCACGAAATATTTTTGATTTATTATAATTAATGGAATTCTGTAATTTCGTATTATATCATCAAAAAAATAATATGCCGTTCATCTCTAGTTAAAAACCACTGGTTGATCTATGATTTCTAATAAAATGAAATAAAATTAAAGGCAAAATTAAGCCTACCGCCTTTAGTTTATCCACTCATTGGTGTATCCATTCCTATAAATATTCCGATTTTCATATTTCAATAGACTTCTTCATCTATGTTAAGGTATTATTAATTAAATCTAGATATCAACGGCAACTCCCAAATGAAGTAAAATCTATAAATATTACAATATAAATAATGAATGAACGAAATGCAATACAAAATATTGAAAGTAACAACATTGTCAAGCGCGCTATCCGCTATGAGCAATATTTAGTATAAAGCGTATGTTGCTATAACGTTCAACAGATGGCGCTGCCATTGCTGTCAAGGAAAATAGTTTTAATGAAAAATCTGTAGCGGTTTTTTTAATGCAACGTTCTGTCAAATTTTCAAAGATATCAGCGAATAAGTCAAGGAGTTTTGAGATTTTTAACAAAGTAACATCTACATTTTTATAAATATGAGCAGAATAAAAAAAATAAATTAGATTTCTCCTTATTGATTCCGCCGTAGATTCGATTGCAGCTCGTCAAGTTTAAAAGCAAAGTAAAAGCTCTATATGCATGTATTTACACAATATATTTACATGTACATATGTTCATATTATAGACGATAGGGGGTGGCTTTGATACCCGGCAGATCAATTTGATCCCCGGAGTACGTGGGTGGTTTACTCCTACTTATATATGTTCGCCTGATCTTAAAAGCAATTTCAATAGCGAACTTCTCCGAACTATTTTGCTCGATAAAGGTACCCAAAGGTATATATAAACCCAAAGGTGAATGGTAATTTCATTTATACAACCCTCAACAGTAGCTAACCATTATTTGTCTTCACAGCCTAGAAATAACAAGACGCAAACTCAAATTCTCAAGTGTGATATGATACATTTGAGAATTTGAGGAGAATTTTGAGGCAATTTTTAATTTTTGTCAAAAAAGGATGTAAGTAAACTGATCGCAATCGAAATCTCTTTGATAGATGTTCTAATGGTGAAATAATGCAAGAATTCAAGGCTGGGATGAGCATTATCGATAAAATTGCTTTTCTTATTATCATCAATTTATAATGTATGTTTTTTTTTTAATTTTCATGTACTATCTACTGTGTAATTGCAAACAGCTGTATACGGTTTCAAATGTTTTGGCCAAAATCACTAGTCGGTTTTCGGTTGGTTAGAAGATATTTCTTCTTAGCAACAAGCCTGTCAATGTACTTATTTCTTTTCTGTACATGAAGTTTAAATAAATAAATTAATAAATTAGAAAGTTGTGTTAAGATGGTTTATATTTTTTTTTTGCATAGATATTGAATTTACTATTAACCTAGCTTTTTATGTACAATGTTTATAGATCACTTAGTGGATTTACCTTTCTTCTAGCTAAAACATGTTTCATTTTAATCTGTGGTTTAGACAAGTAGAACAAATGAGTGAGGAAAGAAAGGTCAAACAATTTTACAAGGAAACAAACAGTTAGAAATAGGAGTGGAGGAAGACCGAAAACTAAACTTGACACGATAATTATGATAACCTAGTTTTTTTATTATTTATTTATTCGGCAGACACCCTTATGAATTATATTTAATATTTTGCATATTAAATTTTCATGATATGTGAATAAAATATTTTTCATTACTCGTAAGCAATCGAGCAAAGAGGTAAGTAAAAACATTTTTTTTATAATCAATGCTTTTTAACTGCTTTTGTGCTTTGTACCTTTTCTTCCTGCATATCTCTTTCTTTTTTTAAATAATAATTTTTAATAACACACATATTATTTTCACATGGTTTAGGTTTAACCTAAATAGTTACTAACGAATTACAAACTGTATGTATTGCCACATCCACAGGTAAGCTTGTTTTCAATATTTAATATCAACAAATTGGTATTTTTAAATAATTTAAACATTACAAACTTTTGTGCTTTTTGACATTCAAGTTTATTAGATACTAAATATTTTAGTATTTTGCAAACACTTTAAAATCCATAAAAGCCTTATTAATAAGGAAAGCGTATAAGACTGAGATAAGCATTATCAATAAAACTAAGAAAATGTATATTGAGATGGTTTGGACATGTGTAACGAATGAGTGAGAGAAGAACAGTGAGACAATATAAGGGGGATGTAGTTGGATATAGAAGCAGAGGAAGACTGAGCAAACTTGTCACAATCAAGTACTTCAAATACTTGGGCGCTAATAGAGAGGAGAGAATAATGTGAGTTTGTGTATGGAGATAGATGAATGGAGATGGATTTGTGTGGCTTTCTATCCTTTCTGCCTACCGTTACGGGAAAGGAAAGACTAATTAGTTATTTTTATTTTAAGTTTTACTTAGTAAATACAACTATTCATTAAAATGTATTGTGATATGTGTTTAGATGCATTCCGCATCATTTTTAAACACCGCACAATGGATTTTTAAGTGGTAGTGAAGTGGTATTTAATAAGTAAAACTAAAATTAAAAATGGATTAATTTTACCACAAAGTGACTTTCGAAATTAATTAATGAAATAATTAGTAAGTTGAATATAATTAACGTTTTAAATTTTTAAAAAATCATTTACTCGAATCGAGGATTTCGACTGAGCTTATGACAGTAGTTGGAAGAATATGCCGTGCTTTGGCGATACATCAACCTTGCTAAAGCGTTTCTTGTGAAATTTCAGTATTGGATGTACTCCAAAGTGGGTGAAATCAGAAGGGATGAAACTTGCTTGGATTACTCCGGGCAGGACGTGATCCTGTACCCATGTCACGGATCCAAAGGAAATCAATACTGGGAATATGACCCCGACGTAAGTTTACTCAATCGTTCATTAACATAACATTTACCTGGACCCGATTTGCTGTAGAAATTAGTTACTTCAATAAATACGACTTTTCAATATTTTATTTTCGTTTATCTTACCGATGTTACGTTATAATGATTCGCGATAACTATAAGATATTTTAAAGTGTATCAAGTATTTTTAATCTAACCCAGGGGTCGGTAACGTGTGGCTCGCGAACCGCATGCGGTTTTTCAAGCAATTTTTTTGGCTCTTTTTTATTTTTATTCAATTACTTTTAACATTTATTATTATTATTATTTTCAATATTCTGTTGATATGCATTTTTAGTCCAGCTGGGTAGGGAGAGATGGTGCCGTTCAAGCACATATGTCCCGTCATAAACCTTTCTCTTGTTAAAAATGTAAACATTGAAAAGAAAACAACCTTTGAAAAACCACATTAGTTTCAAACCACTTTCATGTTCAATATGCCAATAAAAGGCTCGTTTGATAGCAATCTAACTATTTATACTATAGACAACCATGCTCGTACTCGGAAAGTTTATATACATACACGATTACAAAAATCTCATAAAAAATGTATATACTGCTATGCTTATTCATAGCGAACCATGACTATTCTCGTTTCACAGTGTTAATTATGGGGTCAGTGATGCCAGATTCCCGTGCAATTGGTCTCAAGGGGTGTTATAATATTTTTTTCAAACCTTTGTGACATTATTTTTAGATTTTCGATCAATTAAATTATTACAAATTAAAAATTGGCTCCCCAAAAATTTCCAAACCGTTTTGCTACTCTCGTTTGGCTCTTTTGGTCCAAGAGGTTCCCGACCCCTGACCTACTGACCTAACCGGATCTAAGAAGGAAATTGAAATCCCCCATATGTGAACTTTAATTCGATATAATTTTTTTATAATCTTAAAAAAAAAGTATAATGGAAAATTCTCCCTTTTTTATTTTTATTATTTCAAATCTTTAAATGTTTTAAAATATTGTTATCAATTAAACGGATAATCAGAAAAAAGAGGAATCAAATAAGAAGAGAAAGTAGAATAACGTTTTTGAAAACAAAATATATAAATCATAATTTTCTTGTATTTCATGGTATAAAGATCTTTTGATGTGATTTTCAACTTGCTAAAAACTGTCAAGAACATTTTAAATGCGTTTAATTTTCAACTAGCTAAAAACTGTCTTGAACATTTGTAATGCTTTTATTTTAAATTTCATCTTTCCTTTCCAGACCCGGCTTTTGAAGCACGGCAGCAGCGAGAAGTGCATGGCAATCAACAGCTTCAAGGACAAGCTGGTGATGGAGGACTGCAACCCCGAGGAGAAGCGCCAGCAGTGGCAGCTGGAGAACTTCGACGCGTCCAAGATGTAGTGGTCACTCGACAGGCAGGACACGTCCGCCCGCGAGAACCTCGAGTACTTCGTGTGGTGAACGTGCCGCCCTGTCACGATTCAAGACGATGCTCAAACACTTCAAAATGGTGTTCAAACACTTCAAAATGGTGTCTAGGCACTTCAAAATGGTGTTCAAATACTTCAAAATGGTGTTTAAACACTTCAAAATAGTGTTCAAATACTTCAAAATGGTGTTTAAACATTTCAAAATGGTGTCCAAGCACATCAAAATGGTATTCAAATACTTCAAAATTGTGTTTCAAAAACACTTCAACTTGGTGTTCACATGCTTCATTATTGTGTTAAAACACGTCAAAATAGTGAAAGTGATTTTTTTTCAATACGGTGTGTTAAAATACTCGATAACATGTTTAACCACTTTATGTAGATTATATTATCACGGTTCCTACTTTACAGAGATATATGTAATATTTTTGGGTAATTCCGTTTAAACCCTTTAATAACGATGTTTAATACATAGTTCATAACCACTCCATAACCATGTTTAAACTTCACAACCGTGTTCAAAGGCTTCAGAATGTTGTTCGAATACTTCATGATGATACTCAAACATTTTAAAAATGGAATATGATATTGAGTGTTTTGATTTGGCACAGTGACATTAAATCGATGCGCGATGTCGTAAAAGGAAAACATTAGTGAATTGTTGTCATCGACTTTGTTGAATGATTTATAGGTATATTCGAAAAAAAAGTGATTTTTACTCTAACGTTAAATCATTATGACTGTTAAATGGCTTGTATATGAAGATGCAACTTGTGTTCTTTCATAAATCAATGATTTTAAACTGTAAAGTACCATTTATGGGTGTGTTAAATTATAGCTAATAAATAATACAAATTGTGATTGGATAGATAAGGTGAAATTCAAATTTATCTTTATATCGAGATATATTCATGATTTTACATAAATTACTGTCGATTATACTTATAAGAAGTTAATTTTTAATGGTTTTCTCTTAAAAACTAACTTCCACTGTTTTTATTGTTATTTAAGTACTCAATCAATTTTAACTATCCATTTTATAAAATTGACACAAAGAAATCTGTAGCTATTTTTAATGAAAAAGGATATGAACATCATAATCCATCAGATATTTTGCTTCAAACATGGATGCATAATTTTAATTCCATAAATTAATTGTGATAAACCAAACACATCAATTGTTTTAATATGTTTATTTATTATTAAATCAATTTTTGATATAGTACATGTGCACACAAAAGAGTGAAAGTTTATCTGTTTTCATATCATTCCTTGAATATTTCATGTTAACTAAAATCCCAAAGTAGTTTAAAAACTACGTAGGTACGTAGTGATTTTTAAATGACTGAAAAAATTATCTTATGTCTCACATCAACAAATATATTTCCGATACATCAATATTTATAAAGAGAATATATGAGAAGTGGATTTTTTTTCTTCTTGGAAGTTAAGTTTATCATTTAAACTCAAGAATTGTTGCGATGAAATTGAAAATGATGAAGTTCACTGTTACCTTATGTTACTTTAACAGTCGGATTTCAGCCACTTCCTCTTGAATCCTTTGTTTGAAAGCTTCATTGTTCGATGGTTTATCCTCGTAAACTCTACTCTTAAATTAATGCGACCGGAAATGTTACGTAACTGATGAATTTCAAGACCCGGAAAAAATCATTTTCGCTTTCAAATTTATGTTCATCCTTCAGATTTAATTTTATAAATTAAAATTAAAGAATCTTTCTTTTCTTAAATTTGTAATAAAATGTGATGACAATAAATTTTCGATACTTGCTTTTTTCAGTCATTTTAAACTCTACCTCTTCTCAGCCCCATGTGAAATATCATATGTTTATTATATTATCATATCCAATGGAATAAAAATTCGAATATCATATCAGATCATATCCGCAATGAAAATATTGTTCTATCCACTTTGACAGGATATTTTTCCTAGAAAATATTTCTATATATACAAAACCAATCAAGAATTTTCTTAAAATAATGATTTTGATTTTAAATCTTAAGATTTTTTATGAAATTTATGCAGTTGTTAAAATAATGTTATTAAATTTTGATTATCCTGGATCTTGCCAATGCAATCATTTCTTGAAATGTTTGCATTTTTTTATTGACTGAGTTATAGACTATATTCTTCCATACATATTTTTTTCTCGTACTTATAATATTTCTACACATATAAGAATATGTATTTCCTGTACTGGACTACTAAATATCAAAATTTGTACCTTTCAATGTCTACCTTTATCAAAATCTGAATTCTATCCATATCGATTTTCAATCGTATAAAATATGTAATTAAGCATATCAATGAAAATAAATAGATTTATATTATCCACTGACACTTCGTGATGGAATTGCATTTTTAATTTATTATTAGATTAAAACCAATATTTGAAAATAAACATATTATTTAAAAGAATTTAAATTAGCATCTGTTTCAAATTATCAAAAGTATTGAATAACTTTCATATTTTGAATGCGACATTTAATATATTTTATGAATTATAAGTTTGGAAAAAGAGGGATAATTATTATTATTATATGAAAAAAAATAATTCATGTTCTCAAATATCGTCAAAAATGTAAAAAGTCATATCAAAATGTAAATTATTATGTTTAATAGATTTATATTATCCACTGACACTTCGTGATGGAATTGCATTTTTAATTTATTATTAGATTAAAACCAATATTTTTAGCTTTTCCACTTTTTTTATTTGACCAGCGACCGGGTTTCGTCGTTACCGACATCATCAGACTGGTGAGAGGCTATACAAATTGTTATGTTACATATAAACCTGCCTTCTTTTATATATAACATAACAATTTGTATAGCCTCTCACCAGTCTGATGATGTCGGTAACGACGAAACCCGGTCGCTGGTCAAATAAAAAAAGTGGAAAATCTAAAAATATTGGTTTTAATCTAATAATAAATTATTATGTTTTTAAACCTTAAACTTTAACTACCTTCAAGGTACGAGTACTGCTTTGCAGCCCCAAGTGTCTTAGCCATTCTCCTTTTTCCAATTCCTATAGAACCTACTATATATATATATATATATATATATATATATATATATATATATATATATATGTATATATATATATATATATATATATATATATATATATATATATATATATATATATATATATATATATATATATATATATATATATATATATATATATATATATATATATATATATATATATATATATATATATATATATATATATATATATATATATATATATATATATATATATATATATATATATATATATATATATATATATATATATATATATATATATATATATATATATATATATATATATATATATATATATATATATATATATATATATATCTTTCATTTTCTATCCCATGTAACAGAATTTCTTCCAAATTGAACTCCTTTACTTTATCGACTATATCCAATCACTATATATTCCATTAGATTTTTCCAAGAATTTGGAACGCAGAGCTGATCACTCTACTTTCATATAATCGACTAATAAGAAACACTGTATCGATATCGGTGAGATGCCCTACACACCATTTGGGTGCTGTTAGGGTCAGACAGGTATGAAAAAGTTAATATATACCATAGATAATCGTACAGTGATTGTTATAGTCATTTTCCATTAAATTAGATATTTTTTTTATCAGATTTATAAGTCAAAGAAAGGGGTATTATCAGTCACAAGTAAAGTTGGATATTCAAATATAAATACCTGGTGAATATATATAATATAAATATCCATGTGTGTGTGTGTGAAATACCTTTTTACAATTATTCTCTTATTAGTATTTATAAGTATCTGAAAAAAAACATTAATTTCATTCATAATTTTCATTTGCCTAATTATTCTATCGAGAATAAAGAATTTACTGCATTGCATCATTAAGAGTATGCATGTTTTTGGAAAGTTAGGACCAGTGCGGTTAAAGCTAGAACAAATTCCATATCGTTCCCGCTCCCAAAAATGCATACTTAGAACAGGGATAGCGGCCTCCGCGCTATGCATAAAGTACTTGAAATCCAAGCTTTGACTCGTGATTTTGAGAATTAAAAAAATCATGAATATTTACAAAGTTCAAAAATGATAATACCCTCTTCTTTTCATGTAGGTACTTTTAAATATCTGTAAATAAACATTTTTGTGATGTATGTTTATAATTTCAAAAAATATGATAACATATTTCAGCGTTCAGACGTTTTCTGGTTAATAAATGTGTAGCTCTACGAAATATCGACAATAATTCATTTTCTATACTTACTTACGTTTATGGATTTTATTTTCTTAATTTAAATCGAAACTTTAAAAAATATATAGAAATTGTATTAAATAGTCTAATACCTGCCAGTATTTGTGTATAAATTAAATTAATTAAATGTTCCGAAACTTTTTTTTATTAAAAAATGTTGCCAAATTAATAAAAGTATCTGAATTTTAAAAATCAGCGTAATTATTAAGAGGTAATTTTAATATTTAGTGTACATATATAAATAAATAAAACTTTTAATCATTCCATCAGTAATGCCCATTTTAAAATAATTAATAGTTTAATTAATTTTCTTTTATTTCTGTATCTAGTCTCTGTAGACGAAAATCTTTATTTCTCTTTTTTTAATGATTGTGTAAATAATGAAAATATTGTTATTCTATTTAATTTTGTTTTTTGTCTAAAGACAAACGCTCAATGAATACATTCCTAAATAAGAAAAATAAGACGTTTTTTATTTGTGAATAAATTTTAATCATTGATTTAATAGATCTATCGTTATTTTTATTAAATCAATACATAGGCAACGCTTTTTAAATTTGCCTGAATTATAAGTCAGCATTTTCATAGAATTAATTTTATATTTAATTTTTATTTATTAGTATCGTATATGATTTTAATTTACTGGCCAGTTACTTAATAAGATGTAGGTGAAAAACAAATATGTAATTATAATTTTCCTTTTGTAAAATGTTCAAGAGCTAGCAAAATGTACGTGAACTTTTTGAATTCAAATTATTATTATTATGAATTTGATCCTTTTTGTCTTTAATTATCGTTTTTCTAATATTTTTATGTACGATTTTTTTCTCTTACCCATTTTCATGTTGATATATTTTATTTGTTATTCGTGGAAAATAAGATTTTCAAAACATACTTTTAAATTTAAAAAAAAAAATCGTCAGTCTTTTATGGTATCTATCCATTTTTAAATAAGCAAAAGCTAGGACTTGGTTAGTACCACTTTACACAAAGTAAAAACTTGGTTAATACCACTTTTTATTAAAACCTATTGTTATTCGTGTTTGTCATTTAACGATATGTTCTCGGTATTTTAGAATAATAAATTTAAAATATTTCTTGTGTTGCAATCATTAGGAATGAAATTAAAAGAATACTTATCGAATAACTTTATTAAAAATTGGTATTAACCATGAAAAATATTTATTTCATGTAAATTTTTACAGTAATTCATTTAAAATTATGAAAAAAACCAGTTATTTGATCGATTAATTTATCGAAATATAATGTCTTATTCACTGTTTTCTTATTTTCATATAAAAGTTTATATAAAAACATTGACATATAGTTTTTTTTAATAATTGTGTTACTAAAAACAAAATACAGAAAAAAAGTTTAATTCACAGTGTGATTTAGTCAAAACGCAATCCTATAAGAAAAAATAAACATATGTATTTTTTTTATCGTTCAAAAATGAATGTATACGTATTTAATACAATCGATCGACTTCTTTTCAAATTTACTGAATTTTTATGCATACAAGAGAGTGGTTTTTTTTATTTCACATGTCGAAAGGCCATATCAGAGTAGCAAAAAGGCCACATGTGGTCTCAAGGCCGCAGGTTTCACACCCCTGGTGTAAACATTTATTAATATGTACTTTAATTCGAAAAGCATATTTTTGTTACAAAAAAAATTACTACAAAAATATTATACTTGTCACAATACCCTAAATATAGATTAATTTAAAAAAAAAACTTTTTTAATATGTTTGTATTATTATGCATTTAAATGTTTTTTTTTATATTTCATGTTTTTTTCTTCCATCCGTTATAATTTTTTGAATTCCATATTAAGGCCTCAATTCGTGCTATATATAAACCCTTTTATCAGCAAAACATAGTAAACGTCGTTGAATTAAAAATAATTTTGGTTTAGTGACATGCGCTCAATCCTAAAAATGCTGATCCTTGGAGTGTCCTTACATCGTTACAAAGTATGCAATATGTCCCAGAGAAATAATTCCATACGGAAGTTTATATTTTAACAGCATATTGTAGATAATTTCAACTTTATATCTGGACTTTTGATTGTCAATTTTTGACTGGAAGTTCAAGTAACTAAAAAATAAATAAATAATTGATTTTATTGAATGTTTATATTATTTATTTTATATATTATAGCTAAAACAAGAAATGTTGAACTTACTGGCATTAAATAAGATTCTGACTTAAATAATATTATACTATCCCAAAAAGCACATGTTATCAAAAATATTCACTGTTATATGTTTCCATTTTCATACTATTTGAAGAAATATTTTTATTTTTATCTGTATCAAATAAAAATCGTAATTTTAAAACGTTGTAATCAATTGAAAATTCAGGTAAAACTATTTCTGTAATATAAGAAGAACACGTGCCTTATTACAAAATATAGTTTCGATTTTAAATGTGTAAATATTAGTAAGGTGTATTATAACAGTGTCCTAAAGATTAATCCGATGTATTATGGAAATAAAATTATTATGTTGACATCTTGATAAAGTGCCTTTTTATTGTTTTACTCTTTTTCACCCTCCTTCATATAAATTGTGCATGGACAAGAGATCATGAACTAAAACATTTAAAAATTACATTAAAAGTAGTTGAACTCATAACATGAAACTTTAACAAACCAAGTGTGCATTAATTATTGTCGAATATATTTGCACTTAATGTGATGATTTGCACTTAACCTGTTTTTAAAATCAAAAATGATTTTAAATCAGTTTGCTATTATTTGCAACAAATGCATTAATGATAGTTGTAATCCATAACACATCAATTTGTTCAGGTTCGTATAACTATTGCCATCTATCGCAAATAAATGAAAGCACGTTTTTAATATGTTATTAGCAATTGTATGAATTATTTAGTTTCATGTGTTACGTACAGAGATGTCTCTAAACATTTTTTTTAATTTATTTTACATTTCATACTACCTAAAAAAATTGTGGCTAGGGTAGATCAGCATTAACAGGGGTAAAAGCTCTATATTTTACGTTTATATCCAATTCTTAAAATTTAAATGTCCTCCAGTATATAAGACATGCACGAAAAAGTTTCTTAAATTAAAGTTTCAAAGGAATACTGGACATTTCGTACGAATGAATATTTAATTTCCAAAATTTGAGTAGTATGCTATTCAATAGTAGAAAAGTGAATGTGGCACATGTTTAATGTGATCACTTAGACCAGCCTGTGACCTGCCATGAGCCCCGTAAATCCCCAGACGTCCATATTCTTTTTTTTTTATTGATATACGAATTTTAATAATTTAAAAAAAACCTTCATACTTTACTTTTTGGTTACCAGTATTAAGATCGCCCAAATATACTTAGTTTCAATCCTTCAAGGATTTTGTTAGGAAAAAATATGGCAAAAATAAATCATCATTGATTCTTTGTGTACTTTGTCATTTATTTTATTATTAATTTAACCCATAACGGAGCATTTTCGGCAATTTTCCATAATTTTTTTACGATTTTTTTAAGTTGGTTAGTAAGCTTTTTACTATGTACCTGTAATAAAAACACGTTTAACAAAACAAAAATTGTTTTAAACGTAATATTGAATATCGGAAGAAAAAACCTGGCCATTACTTTTACGAAATATTAAAAAAAGTCTTATTTGATAAATACCACTATTTCTTAGAATCTATTGTAGCACATGTTTCAATGCATTTCGTATCATTTTCAAGCACCGTATGATGCAAAATGCACCAAAACACGTGTCACAATGAGATTTTAAGGAATAGTGGTCTTTACCAAGTGAAATTCAAATTAAAAATGCAGTGATGTGACTGCCGAATCGATTAATGAAATTTATAAAAAGTATTTATGTATTACAGCAACTATTCGTACATTTATATTTTATTCGTAATTACTCATTTCAGGAAATCTTTTGAATTATTATTAGTTTATATTATATGTTTATTTTAATATAAAATATAATGATTTTTTGTTAAAATCATCGGATGTAGCAATGAAAAGTATGATGAGAATACGATGATTGAAACCGTCAGAGATATTGAAATTATAATTATACCGAACAGGAATCGGACCCGTCTTTTAAGATGTGGCTCAGTTTTTCAATTTAATGTTTAACAATAAACAGGGTCCATATTTTTTTCCTTAAATTATTGCGAAATTGTGATATTGCTTTAGTATTGAAGTCATGTCACGCAGTAGTCAACTTATTTAGCGTTTTAATATGTGTAAAATTCAGCGAACGGGAACAAATCATGACCCACGGCACAAACTCGCGACCACATCCTTTAAGTTGACCGCGAATGCGCATGCGTAGATAGCTTCATAATACTGACAGGAAAATCACTCACATCCATAGCACACTGTCATAAGTCCAACAGCCTTTGGAGTACATACTTATTGACGCGCGCTTTTCAGACCCCAGCGCGCAGGCGTCTCCGGCCATTTGTAATTTTCCATCTGAACCAGACGAAGTTTAGAGAGATCGTACGGTTATCAAAATAGTATTAAATCTAACCTAAATACGGATTAAACCATCTCGAAAAATCAAAAGATATGTAAAAGATGCTCAAAAATCTGTGGAGGTAAAAATGTCCGAGGTTTAAGTGATTTCGTTTCTGGTAGTTTGAAGCAATTGTTGATTGTTTTGTCTGTTGTGTTACCTGGTGGGCGGGTTGTTTTGATTCCGGACTCGGGTCGGTTTCGGGACGCGCACAGGCTGCCAGGAGTCGCAGCTGACAGCGGAAGAGGAGTGAGGAGTTACAAAGCTGAAGACCCTTCAGCGTGAACTGAATCACCGGCTTCGGTCGGGCATCATACCTGGAGCAGCAACAGGTAACCAATTTGACATCACCCACCGTGATCCATTCAACACATCGTACATGCATGGTTTTCCATTTTATTGCTGGCATTGAGTTTGTTTTTAACCTCAAATCGATTTTTGTACCATTAGAAATATATCTTTCAATCTACAACCATGATTTAACAAAAAAATGATTCATTTTATAAGAATCAATTTATCATTTTTATAATAAATTCACAAGCCAATTTTTGCCATACAATTAACAACAACAAAAAAGTTTACATACAAACTAAAATTTAATTTTTTTTATGCTCTTAAAATATATATTTTTTAGAATTAGTGTATGACATGTTATTTCCATATTTATTTTTCCTATATTACTTTTTTTTTCAAAATAATATCCTGAGTATTTGAATTCATTGATGTTTAAAAGCAGAGCCCTTGATTGAACCATCGGCCGGGGTACAACCTTGACCTAAATTTTGTGCGCAGAAGAGTATACATGTTACTGATCACCATGTCATACCTAGCTGGGGTTCAATTCATAATTCCTGCACTAACGTGTTCAATTCTATTCACCAAATTCTCAATTCATTTTTTTGTGGTGCCTGACAATGGTTCTTGCATTGAGAAAAAAAAATTCTTATTAGATATTTTAAAAAATGGTTGGGCTAGTAAAAATTTGCTAAATAAATTATCAAGCTACTTCTATCAAAAAAACAATTAGGAAATTATATACGACAATTTTATATTTGTTATTTCATTAGCCATCGTTTTTTTTATGAATAGTAAAAATAATTAGCAAAAAAGACATCCTTTTTGTAGAAGACTACAGCCATTATAAT
>NW_028281231.1:0-20000 GCF_059751285.1 Brachycentrus maculatus
GGGATGATGATTTAATCTAATGTATTTGATAAGATGTCGAAAAATAATATGAAAATAATTCCTGTAATTGGAGATAATTCAGGATTTGTGAACAAGTATTTGGACACAGTCAAAATGTTATAAGTTGTTTCTTCTCTGCTTACGCCTGCAGTGATGCAGCGTGATGAATATTTAATGAGTTAGTCAATTTTATTAATTCGGTAATAGTTCTGTGGTAAAATCTATCAATTTTTAATTTATGTGTTACATGGCAAAGACCACTATTTGGTAAAAGTGATAAATATATAGAGAAAGTCATTATTTATATTTCATAAATAAATCTACGCGAAATTTTCACAAACGAAATCCAATTATTGTTTTTTTGTGCCTTAGATTTATCATTATTTCCGGGAAAACGTCTATTGTATTGTAACTTTGTATTTGAATCAAATAATTTGTTTTTCGATAACGATTTCACGAGTACAAAGTGTTACATATGTCATATTATTTATTTGAACAGGCTTTTCAATATAACAGTACAAAACAAAATGTATTATTCTCGGATAATACAAACAATATCTCCAAAAACGTTTTATCGACAATGTAAAAAAAAAACACGCGTTGTATTAAATTATCTCTCTTTGAAATGTGTCAAACCGAATGATTGATTGTACGACGTAAGGATGGTACAAAAAACTAAGCTATTTGTAAGTAACATCATTGGATGTGACAACTGGTTAAAAAACGAGCACTTACTTATCCCCTTGAAGGAGGTGTCGCCAACAGGTGAATTAAGGTTTGAGTTTTTTTCGAGATTTTTTGGCAAAATTACATTTTATATAAAAAAAACAAAATTTGTATATATTTTTTACTTTTCTTTAAAGAGTTTTTATTATTTTTTGAATTTGGGAAAAAAACGAAGCAAACGAAAAATATCACTTTATAAAAAAAAACATCTTTTTTTAAACCACTTTTTATAAGTACACTTTATCCAACCGGTTTCGACAAGAAACTTGTCATCATCAGGGTTTATGTACTGAATTCTAAAACATTGAAATACTCAATAGAGTACCCTGATGATGACAAGGTTCTTGTCGAAACCAGTTGGATAAAGTGTACCAATAAATACTGGTTAAAACAAAGTTGTTTTATTTTATACAGTTAATAAAATGTGCCACAAAGTATCTCCGAAAAAATTCAAGAAAAAAATCACGTTCAAATTTTTTTACACATAAGTTGAATGTTTGACATTTGCTATTATAAGCACACTGAAATTAATATATAAAAAAAACTGTATTAACTAAGTGCTTTTATTTTGTTATTTGCCTAGTTATTTCCCATTAATCTTAATAAGGATTTTTAAAGAAAATTAATTCAAATATATCTAAAATAATCTTGCCTTTTAATGTATGGTAAATGCTATTCTTAAGGAAAGAAACGTTATTAAAACCATTGCAAATATCTTATGGATATGTATGCATATTTATAAACATAATATTTTTGCAATGGTTTTTTTAAATAAGATTTTCTGATTTTCTCCATAAGCTTATAGCGTTAATGTGACAATTTTTTTATAAATAACATATAGTTTTTTCTACAATTTTATTTGACCAGTGGCCGTATTTCATCGTAACCGACATTATCAAACTGGTAAAATCGACTCACCAGTTTGTGGAAAAAAACTATAATTTTTTTATTTTTTTAAATATTAAATAGATGAAAAAATACTCCGTTTTTTAAATGTAGGAGTGTTTAAATACTTATCATATGCAAAAAGAATTTAATAAAATATACACATACATTTTAAACCTGATGACTGCTTTAAGGAGGTGATGTATTTAAAGCTTTGTTTTGACGTTTCTTAAAAAAATAGATTGAAGAAACGTTAAGCTAGTTGTCAACCCCTGTTTTAGAGCAACTACTAAAGCACTGAGACGCATCTTACACTGTTTCTATTCGAATGAAAGCGGAACGTTCTCACACCAACGCCTGTACAAGCTTTGTTCCTGGCTTTTTGATGTATGAATGTCTTAGTGGTTCCTGGATGCAGGAGTAGTAATGTCTCCCGTTTCTCGACATCTGTCTCAACAAGAGGCAGAAGCGACGAGCCATTAGGCAAGAGTACCGCCGCCATACATCATGCAGCGCAGAGTGCACGTCTATATGATATGGAGCGAGAAATTAAGGTAACCGAACCATTATACGCAGTTTAAGGGAGACAATGTGCTAACAACATGCTGGATTTGGATGATTATTCATATTGTGTTTTTAATAATAACAAACACATAATATATCAACTCAACACCTGATGAAATAATTTAAGTCGAGGTTAGCTAAAATTCACACGAGGGAGGCATCGTCAGTTTATTCCTATACAATTGGGTCTGTTTTATGCGGATCTTTTTATTGCGATTTTAAAGTTGTGTGATTTTCAAATGTAATGGAACTTATCCCTTATTTTTGTATGTTATTAAAGTCTTTTTTATGCGAACTCGTATTAAAAAAATCTATAACTTAGACTAGTGCAGGTTAAAACAGTTTAAGTGTGATTGTGTCACTGGCACAAAGTTAAGCCTAAATCTTACAGCGTATTCAAGAGATGCTTTATTGGAAAAAAAAAAACAGAAAAAGCACTTGCAATTTGGATTGAAGATTTATCTCAATTACGATTTCCCATATGTGGATATTTTATTAAATAAAATCCTGTTCTGTTTTAATTTTTATGTTTTTTTATAAACTTTTTTATGCGACTCACCGTGGAACGTATCTATCGCATAAAAAGAGACCCAAGTGTATATACATATATATATATATATATATATATATAATATATATATATATATATATATATATATATACATACATATATATATATACATATATATATATATATATATACATATATATATATATATATATATATTATATATATATATATATATATATTATATATATATATATATATATATATATATATATATATATATATATATATATATATATATATATATATATATATATATATATATATATATATATATATATTTATATATATATATATATATATATATATATATATATATATATATATATATATATATATATATATATATATATATAAATATATATATATATATATATATATATATATATATATATATATATATATATATATATATATATATATATATATATATATATATATATATATATATATATATATATATATATATATATATATATATATATATATATATATATATATATATATATATATATATATATATATATATATATATATATATATATATATATATATATATATATATATATATATATATATATATATATATATATATATATATATATATATATATATATATATATATATATATATATATATATATATATATATATATATATATATATATATATATATATATATATAAATATATATATATATATATATATATATATATATACATTTATCTATGATCTCTGAAATTTCACAATCAATTCATGTTCAATTATCGATTAATAAATTTAGTCGAAAAAATATTTAAATATGGCAATTATTAATTATTTTAAAATTTAAAAGTACATATGAAAGTAGCCATTGTGAAAGCGGCTTAACGCATACTAAAAAATACATTATTTTGTCTTCCATTTTTTATGATATATGGTAGAATCTTCAGCTGCTGCTCTAAATATATAGCTACCATTTATTATTATTGTGATGAGTAATTAATATAAACGGCCTAAGTGCCGCTCATTAATGAGGCGCGACATGTCGCCATACCTATTTCGGGAGTTCGCTTCCCTTAAAACGTTGTGAGGTAAATATAAACATCAAGTCACAACACAGTAGACTAGGTCTATATTTTACTTAAGGGAGCCGACTGTTCTTTAAAAAATACGAATCTTTAAACAAAACATAAATATATCATCCCTCTAGGTGATCAATTTACTTACGATGACGATATGATAACCATGGTTTTGGTTTAAAATAAAACACTGAAAGAAATAGAAAAAAAAACGGTTTAAAAAAATATTGCCGTATTAATAATGTTAATTTTTTGTCTAAAAATAATATTTTCCTTCAATTTCAACATATACAACAAGTTATAAACACAAAAAAAATATGAATTTATTCCTTAAATAAATAGACAATACTAAATTCTATGTTTGTATTTAAATAAGTACACTGTTGCATTATGTAATTGCACTAAAATTATACTCACTTTTACAATTCATTGTAATCGTAGTGTAGTAGCGAGTTATTGTATGTATATAATTGCAATCATTACTAGATTATACATGTAAAACATTATACTTGTTGGTAAGTACACTTTTATTGTGTATAATTTCCCTAAAACTGTATTCACTTCTAGACTACATCATAGTTAAAGTTGAGTAGTGAGTAAACTATTATTGTGTATGCGTGCACTTTAATTATTGTTCTCACGACAAGATTACACTATAATTGTGGTATAGTAGTAAATACATTATTATTTTATATATTTTCATTATAATTGTATTCACTATTAAATAAACTATGTTTATTTCTTTAAATGTATTTTTAAAACAGTATTCGCCCTGAAAAATTCACAAAAAAGTATGAATTAAAATATTGGTTAATTTTGTGAAAAATAAGCACATAAGATTTAGGCTTAACTTAATATTCATTTTCTCTTTAAATATGTATGACGGCAATAAAAAGAAGAAAATTACGACAAATTAAAACATTTTGTCGAAATAAGACATTACTTACATCAGAAAGAGAACATGTTTTATACTAACGAGGGTATCTTTTTCATCCTGAACAGAAGATTTTATATCTTTTTCATAATCTTCAAAGAGGAAGGAAAGGCGGTTCTCGGTTTTTATCGTCTGGCGAATAGAAATAAGTCTCTTCATATTTTTATTTTTAAACTTCTCATTTACATTTTACATTCTTCGAAAGGAAATGTTGTATTGAGAGATTTATTCCAGCGTTAGTAAATTATACAGGACGATAGTAAGATAAGTCTAGTTCGATTAATATTATGTTTAAATGTTTAAAAAACTCACTTAAATTTCATCGTTTATATATTTATCGGACAATTTATATAGCGTTACACTATTAGTATCATTAAGGGACTAGTATATATTAAATTGTTGAACTAAAGCATGTGTGAAATTATTAAATTTAAGCATATGTGAAATTGATAAACTAAAATATTTGTGGTATTGTTGAACTAAAGTAAATATGAAATTGATGAACTTCAGTTTAAAATTGTTGACTTAAAGTAAATTTGAAATCGTTGAATTCAAAAGCGTATGAAATTGTTGCACTAAAGTACAAGTACAGAGAAAACACAACAGAAAGAGGAAGATTTTTTTTAAGTTTTTTTATACGACACCCACAAATTAAATATTTAGAACAAATAAAAAAATAAGAAAATTACTATCGATTTTTTAAACATAACTATCTCTCATATTAAATATTTTAAATAAAACATGATTCGAACGTTACAATATTTAACCGAAAGTAATCCATTGTTACGAATTCTCAAATTGAATTTTTAGAAAAAAAATAAACATAATATATATTTAACTTTTTTTTACATACATATTTTGAGTATGCATGATTAAAATATTAGAGTATTTAAAGAAAAATAATCCACTGTAAAAAAACTTGGAAATATTTAGAAAAAAAAAATACTTTTAAGGATTTTAAACATTTAGAATAACATAATAATAATATTCTGTCCGCCTCCATAGTGTAATGGTCAGCACGGTCGGCTACCGTTCTGGAGGTCTCGGGTTCGATTCCCAAGGGGGGTAAAATAAATATAAGTGATTTTTTCACTGTAATATTTATTCAATATTACCAAGGACTGGTACCTGAAGCGGAGGGCTGATCACCTTTCCTTCATGTGTAAACGATCAAGATAACACTGCGTTTATATGACACAGTGCCCTATGCACCATTGGGGTGCGGATAAGGGTTTTATATATTATATAATAATAATATAAAATAATACATTTGATGGATTTTTTATTACAAAACTATCTCTCATATCAAATATTTTGAGTAAACCACGATTTGAATGCAACAGTATTTAAAGGAAGATTATCCATTGAACGAAATCCATTATAGCATTTCAAATCAATACAATTCCGTTGAAATGTGTTCAACCTAAAATGCATTCGATTGAATCGTAATCAAATCTAGCGACTGTGCAACAAAGGGCACGCACACTATCAGGACGCACCCTGCCCATTAAATCATTATTCAGGACTCCAACAGCCCTCCAGTCATCGGACCAAATGGACTGCAAATAAATACGTTAAACGGTTGCATTGAAAATCGAATGGAAAATCAAGGGACGGAGAGACGTGTTGTGCACTTCATATACCGCTAACTGCACCTTAAGTGCACATGCTATAAAAGGTGCCAAAACTTGAGCCAATATTTTGGTGTATCCAAATCTCTGTTGAAAAAATTGAGTTTGTTCACGTAGGATGAAAATCTAATTGAAAATCAAGTGACGGTGAAGACATGTATTATATACTTCAAATATCGCTAATTGCACCTTAAGTTGGCTGTCCAAAAACAAACTCCAAACTTAAAACACAGTAAGGGACATTTTTTTGTAGTACGTTTGTTTTTGCATTTTTGGACTAAGTAGATTCTACTTAGTCCAAAAATGCAGATAAAACGTACTACGTCCCTTACTGTGTTTTAAGTTTGGAGAGCCAAAGGGCACATGCGATAAAGGGTGCCAAAACTTGATCTAATATTTTGGTATTTTCAGATCTTTATATACAAATTTGGGTTTATTTACAAGTATGTAATTTATTGAAAATTGAATGGAAAAGGGGCGGTAGAGAGACGTGTTGTGCACTTCATATACCGCTAACTGCACCTTAAGTGCACATGCTATGAAAGGTGCCAAAACTTGAGCCAATATTTTGGTGTATCCAAATCTCTGTTTAAAAAAATTCAGTTTGTTCACGTAGAATGAAAATCTAATTGAAAATCAAGTGACGGTACAGACATGTATTATATACTTCAAATATCGCTAATTGCACCTTAGGTCGGCTGTCCAAACTCAAAACACAGTGACATTTTTTTGTATATTTTTCTTCATCTTTATTGAAAAGTCTTTAAATAGCTTGGATTCACAAATAAAACGAACCGATTAATTAGAACGGTTCTGGAGGATATTGAATCCAAGATTTTTGTTCCTTTTTGACTTCGTAACGTAACATTACTCTTTAACATTTTGCGCTGCATCTTTTGTGTACGCCCCCGAGTAAATGCATCGGCGTTGCTACGCCAATAAATCACGTGACCCCAAAGCAGGAGTAAAGGAGAGGTAATGGTGGTTTCTTCCCTATTTCCTGACTAAGGGTGCGTTTACTCACCCCTGAGGCCGGACCGATTGAAGCATAAATTAAAGCGTCTGAGGATGGTCTGGTTTTAAGTGGTTTCGAAAGTTATGCGTGCACAATGTGTTTAATCTATTTTGTTAAATAATTTGTTTCGCTATAGTATATATATATACACACACACACATATATATGTATATTTATATATATATATATATATATATATATATATATATATATATATATATATATATATATATATATATATATATATATATATATATATATATATATGTTTTATATAAATGTACAAACAGTTTTGTTTCACGAATAATTCATCCAATCGAAGTTTGCAAATCAATTAGACGTCACAAGATTGCCTGTTTAAGTAATTCAAAGGGTAGCGAACTCATCAGGCTGGACACTACTAACAAAAGGGGAATCCTATAAATGGATTCTCTTATTCGTAAAGGACATCCCAATCGATTGTTCACGGACTGGACCGAAGTGTTTATCCTTGCTTTGAACCCGGCCGCAAGATGATTCAAGCTTCCTTGGGGCAATTTTCTCCATAGATCCCTTGAAGTGTATATACAATATATATATTATACACCTAGGAGTCCCCGAAGATCTGAGGCGAGAGTGAGAGTACCCTTCCTGTGACCAAAGAAAATATCTAAGTACCAATCGGCGGTCGGCCTCAAACGTAATCCCCTTACGGGCCCGATGAAATTACACTTTGAACGTTAAAACGGGAACACGTAAACGTAATTACGTACACAGACGACTTCTTTAAGGAATACGTTTATTAAATTCAAATAAACAAGTTTGGATTACCTTGGTTTGTCAAAAAAAACAGTAGCAGATTATGAAGTGGTATTTTTTTCATTTTGGCATTTCAATACGGATGAATAAGAATATGGAAGTCTTTCATAGCCTGCCTTAGGCTGGTTAAGGTAATCACTTTATATACGTGGTACATTTACCATTCTTCTGATTGACTCATTGACAGTACTAATTTTTTTGTAACTCATATTTACATTCATATATCATATGATTTTCACTTTGATTTATGAGTGAAAATGTAACAACCTCTAAATGGAAAAAAAACATCGATTTGAACAAGGATTTGAACGTACCCAAAATGTTATAGTTTTCGTTCACGATATTACGAGTGGGTCCAAAATTTTCATTACAAATTCTGGATTTAGCTCCATGAAGAGTTTATTTTATTGATATTCCAATAAAGATCAAAAAGAATTAGGAAGTCTGGGTATTTATAGGGCCTACAACCTGTCATAATCAATTTTAGTAATCATTTTATACACGCTTACATCATCAATTCTTTCCGTGATTGACCAACGCACAACTCAAATTTTGGAAGTCAAATTAATGTTGTAATTGAAAAAATATTTAAATTCATAGGTTATCATAATGAGAGAATTTTTGATAAATTTGAAAAGTGTGGTTATCAATCATGAGTATATTAGTGAATGTAACATGTTTATAAAGTGATCACATCAACCAATCTATGACATGTTGTAAGCACTGTGAATGTCCAGACTTCGAATTAAATTCTTCTTCATATTCTTCTTTTATCCTCATAAACTTTGTTTTTTATAATACTAAAAATCTTGGTATTTTTAGTATTATAAAAATAAGACACATAACTTATTATGATTTTAAAATGTGTATGTAGTTGCCTTTAATTTTAGCAGGATTGAATTTTTAATTAGCGGTAGTAAGTCCATTATTGATTTTAGCCGTCTTTACACAATTAAGATCCAATTACCCTAAACCCGAACTACACAATGATCGTTTAATAATTGTACAACAAGTTTGTTCATCACGTAGTTGTTAGTTAACCTGCCTTTGTAAACACATACCTACATATAATTACACTCACATACAGGTGTACAAAGGCCTACATGTGCTTATACAGATATTGCCTACCCAACTTTCTGTGAGCCTGATAAACTTTTGAATTTAGTATATAATATTTTCAAAACAATTTTTCGGAAAATTCGAATTAACATTATCATCAACAACATTTTACGAGTGTTCAAATCCTTGGTCATAAATCTTGGTTACTCGACTTAGAAGTTATTTTTACTTTTTAATATCTTAACATAGATGAAGAAGAGTTCTTTGAATTCATAGAATTCATATACTCCATATTCTTATTCATCTTTGTTGATAAGTCAAAATTTATAAATAACTCCTTATTGGAGAATCCCAGACTTACGAAGAAAGATTTGTATTCACCCAAAATGTTGTGAATAGAATAATTGATCAAATTATAAGCTGCGTAAAAATTAAAAATAATGTTTTCAGTTGTCTCAAATAATATTATTTTCAAACATCTCATCAAAGATGAAGAAGAATATGGAAGTCTGGGCATTTATGGTTTTATATCTCACCAATATATGTCTCTAGTGAAGTTCTAGTGATTTAAGAATAATGTTTCAAAAATTGGTTCATACATATATATAGAACTTCCAAGAATTTGAGTAGTGTGGTATAATGGGTACAATTGGTGAATGTTACGCTTGTGTAAAGTGATCATTTAAACCAGCCTATGACGGTCGTCAGCCCCGTAAATGCCCAGACTTCCATTTTTTTTTCATCTTTGATGATATGTCAAAAAATAATATGAAAATAACTCCTGTAATTGAAGATAATCCAAATTTTGTGAACAAGTATTGGGACACACTCAAAACGTTGTCTCAAATAATGTTACATTATTCGAAAAGAATCTTGCATACATTTAGATAAAAGGGTCTGTGCTAAAAAGCAAACTCAAATCGACCATAGATGCTGCCGCGACACAAACATGAAACGACACGATTTATGATCAGTTCCAAACATTTCAGTAGTATGGTTAGCAATTATAGGTAGAATGTTAAATCAATTAAACTAGCCTGTGACAAATCACTAGCTCTACCCAGTAAATACACATTTTTCTCCCATTTTCTTCTTCACCCATGTGAAAAGTCAAAATATAAATATTATTAAAATTAAATTGACATCTCAACACAAGTAAAATATGATAAGGATGTCTGAATGTTTATAGGGCCTTCATATATATAAATTGAGAGGCCAATTTGAAATGCTAGTGACCCCAAAAAATACGGTCCATAAATGTATGGTATCATCGTGTTACCATTAATTATGTATGTGTGTGTGTTCACGTGCTTATGTAATACTCGTACGGTGCAGTGTGCTAACTACCTCGGGTAGTTTCGCCACCTTCGGGTAGTTCCGCCACGCCACGTAATTCACGGTAACCGCTCGCATTAGCGCTGCATGCTCTATGCTCCCCTGATACCAGGCTGACGCATCCCCCACTATTCTGTCATTATTATCATGTATAATGTTGTATTCATTAAGGGTGAATTATATTGTGATGAACACAATGCATAAAGCATCAATACTTTTTTAATTTTATTATTTTTCATGAATTGATTTGGCAGTCACTTTGTGGTAAAATCTATCCATTTTTTATGAACGTTCAACTTAGTAAACACCACTCTTTCTTAAAATCTATTGTATCACATGTTTCGATGCATTCCGCATAGGGTGTTTGAAAATAATGAGGAATGCATTAAAACACGTGTCATAATAAATTTTAGAAAATAGTGATATTTATCAAGTTTTTTTTTAATTAATAAAAATATAAACCTACTAGCAAAAGCTAAATTTTTATTGCATATAAAGAGTACCGATTCTAATCCTAACGTATGAAAGCAGAGCACGGAGTTAGTAAAAACAAATATGAGAGATTGAGAACATTGAATGTAGCAAAAATATGAATGTAGAAAATGTTGAAAATGTAAAGAATGTAGAAAATATGCAGCAAAACGATGTGTGAAAGATGTTCAAATGGTGATATAAATAAAGATTTTTTTTAGATGGGAGTTGTAATCATTTTTTACCTTGCTTAGTATGTACAAGGTTTTATAAAGAATGAATGTAAGGTTAAGATAAAAATAATTGTTAAAATTAATAAAGCTTGTTGGTGTAGAAATGGATTGGAAATGTGGAATGAATGAAAGTACAGTAAAACAGATTTATAGGCGTATGTGGTTGGTATATAAACAGAAGCAAGACCGGGAAAAACATGGCATGATCAAGTATTTCAAATACTCGAAAGTGCTCAGGTAAGGTAAGAAAAATTAAATTAATCAGTGTGAATGTATGATAAAATGGTTGAATGTGGAAGAGGCAAAGATTGTGTGCAGAGACAGATTTGTGTAGCGTTCTATTCTCTCTGCCTACCCCTGCGGAGAAGTGGCATGATAGTTAGCTAGTTGATTAGTATTTGTCTATTATATTTATTTAGGAATCTTACAAATGAATGAATTTTTATTAGAATGTGAATATTCGCGTGTAACCACACAGAAAGAAATCAAATATATTTTCAATAACTAAAATAAAACAAAGCAATCGAAAATCAACTATCGTTTTTTCGAAATGCGTGAAAGATAAATGAAAATAATAAAATAAAAAGGCAGGCTGTATAAAATCACCCCTTTCATTCCAGTAGGATCCTCCCTTCGATGTCCCAATCTCTGTTGCCATGGAGAAGCTCTGCGTCTTGCCGAGACGCGTCCGTCGGCGTCGCGGTCGTAAAGTTTTAAACGGCAAACGGAAACCCTTGCACCTACACATGTGTAGGTCGCGTAATACGTAGCCACATAACCGTACGTTATATCAGTAAAGGCGGTAGATATGTGAGATTATGCGAGGCTTAGTGTCAAAGGGTTCATATGATATGCGCAGTGTGCACCGTCTTAATACCCAAAGGTTAATTTAATATGAACTCCTAGATATCTAAATATAATAACGTACATACTCAAATACATGTTTTTTAAATGAATAAATTATATTTTTATATTATATTTTAGATTTAGATTTACACATTAAAATGTATATTTTATAGATTTTTTAATTTTAAATTTATTTTAAAAGAATAACCCGGGAAGCCTCGACTTTAGGTTTGTCAGAAAATGTGAGAGCAAGGATAGGAAAAATGTGAAAAACACATCATAAAAGCCCAGACCAATTGAAAATTAATCTTTATAGAATTAATTTTGCAACTGGTGGGAATCGAAACCACGACGCAGTTTCGCAGTCTAGTGACTACCCAACTACGTCACGGTGCCTGTGAAAGAATATTTGTGATCTTATCAGAGATAGGTAAGATCCGTTTGTTCAGTAGATTCTCATTATATCACAAAAGCGATCCGTTTACTAAGAACGAATCAATTTAACGATTCAATATTCGTCGTAGGAGGATGGAGAATTCTCGATAACTCACTGATTGACTCAATCATTATGGATTTACTGATAAATTGTGGAACGAGGATTAAAAATAAATAAAAAAGGTCGCAATGAAATTTTACTATCATAAAACGTTACTCTTTCCCTAGCACTCAAAAAACTTTTGCTTTCGATGGAGTAGAATTTTTGTCAAAAATCATCGTATCGACGTCGATTGCCAACGCCTACATAAAAATGTCGTCAAAAGATTTTACTATCTGAAACCTTACTTATTCCTTATAAAATGGTGACCTTTTTCAGTTCTTTAGATCGCAATTTAGAATCCAAGAATCGATGTGATCATCAAACTGATCGATTACTGAATCACATCTGTGATTCGGTAAACCAGTGATCGGGTTTGTATTAGTGAATTAGATTACTCACAACTGGGATCCGCTTACACAATCAATGAAAATGATCAAGTAGTACAAATCCAAAATGAACCACGTCTTGATCACATTAAACGTTTTATTTTAATCCAATTTAATGTTTAGTTGCGATGCTTGCTTAAAAATGAGCGGGCGCAGGGATGCAACGCGCTACTTGTAATCATCTAATGCCCCACGTTTGGCACATACGCCAAGGTTTGGCCATCCCTGGGTAGCTGTGTGAGGTCTTACCTTAACCGAGGAAAAAATAAACACGTTATTACCCCTCTTTTGAAGTCGAGTGCTTTAAACAGTACGTTAGGAAAGAGTTTTATTTTTTTTATTTTTTCCATTCCGTTCCCTGCGGGGAATCTCAATTTTATAAAGCGGTCGTTCGTATTCTCAAAAACTTCTCATCGTTTGCTCTCCAAGTTGGACCAAAGAGTGATTAAGGAAGCAGCCAAATCTTCAGCATTTGCCGGTTCATTGCCAATTTTGGGCGGAACTCGGCAACCCGATAGCGGGCGGCTCTGTGGGCGGCGGATCCATCTCGAATAGGAAATGCACTGAGACGGTCGCGGAAAGGCAAAGGTACCATCCGCCCTGGTGATTGCATCCACAACTTTCTGCAGAAAGAGATGCGAAGTACAAACGAATGTAATCAATATGAGAAAACTGGCAGAGTTTACATGATTATATTCGTAAATCTTTTTTGGAAGTCATTTGGAAGTCAAGTTTTGTTATTTAAAACCGACATTAATTGTATCTTTATAACAACGTTATGTTAATAATTTGTTAAGCATAAAAAGTACTAAAACAACATTATATTTTATTAAGTTTTATTTAATAGTAAAACTTAGTTATAAAGAACTATTCATAAATGGATAATGGAGGTACATACATAGTTACATTTAGAATAGACCGCGTCAATATATGAAATTGGTCATCTAGTATTTATTTATAGACTTGGCGTTTAATTTGTATTACTGTATTTTAATTTATGTATTCAAAGTTAAATCAAACACTGATTTTTTGAGTCTACTAAATTCTACCAACTTGACATTTAATACATATACATGCACATAAAGTATTTGATTGCATATCATAAACAATTAACTTTTCATATACTTTTAAAAATAAGTATTACAATATGGGACCTCCGCATGGGAAAACCTAGTAGGCACACATTGTAAAGTTTTGTAAAATGTAATTTATAATTTTATTTGAAATCTTACAAAAAAATACTTTTAAATTTTAAAATAAGGGTTTGAAGCAGAAGGTCTGGTACGGTGTATGAATGAATTTCTTGAAGAAATTATAACTCATTTAAATAAGTGATTTCGAACTCTGAATTAAACTATCATGAATATTATTAAATATTTATTTAACTGTTCTCCTTTATCTAATTCTATAATATATATTTTAATTTATGAATCTTTAAAAAACTGTTATATCTCCACTTGATTTTCTAGTTTATAATTGTTTATTATTGTACTCATGTAACTGTATTTTTTTCTAAATTTAAGTCGGACATTTTCAAGGTTTTCAAAATCACCATGAAAACGGCATAAGAAGTGCAACAAACCGGAACCTATTCCACGCTTTGGGTTGCATCCATCCCCCGAGTCTGAATACCGGATATCCTGCTAGAACGGCAATCTCCGACCCTTTAAGATCAAACTCCAACCCTCAGCCTTCGAAGACCACCTTGTACCGGCAAGAAAACCGATCCATGCTTCATGTTATTCTCGCTCAATCGTTCAAAACCGGTAGGATCGGCGGAGTTGAGCTAGAATATTGAATATCGTGATAACGTGCCGTTTAGGGTGCATTATTTCATTTATTTTGGGTCATTAAATAATTATAGAAAAAATGCGGTTTTGTGATTTTAAAATGCAAATCATTTGACTACTGGGTTGACATAATAAGATTTACGTAAAAAATAAAATAATTTGATTTTTTAAACGCAGTATTAAAGTTTAAATTAAATGTAGCAATTTATAAAAATATAGATTTTTAGCTATTTTTGTACTTAAATTAGAATAAAACACTTGTATAACACAACTTTGGAGTTTATTAAAAACTGGTATTATACAAACTAATTAATATTTTAACTTCTTGGTGAGAACATCTGTAGTTCTCAAAGCTGGTTGTGTTTTTATTAATAAACTCATGGGTGATCAAGTGTTTTAATTTTATATTTCAACAATTAAGTTATTCCACAAAGTTAGTGTCAAATCAGAAAATAAGTATTAAAAAGTAGGTCAGTAAAACGCATGTTTTATGTTAGGTTATTAATTTACAGAAAACATTTCAAATGTTTTTTTTTTTTTAGAAACGAGAAAAAAATAGCAATATTTCATTTAAATTTTTTACTAAATTTAAACCCAGAAATTAAGAGCTACAATTCGATGTAACTGTGGAGGAGTAAATAATATACCGATTTATATATACACATCATATATTTACAACATTTTGAGTGTGTCTAAATACTTGTTCACAAAATCTGGATTATCTCCAATTACAGGAGTTATTTTCATATTATTTTTTGACATCTCATCAAAGATGAAGAATAATATGAAAGTCTGGGCATTTACGGGGCTGACGACCGTCATAGGCTGGTTTAAGTGATCACTTTACACACGTGTAACATTCACCAATTCTACCCATTATTGACAACCACACTACTCAAATTCTTGGAAGTTCTTATATATATATATATATATATATATATATATATATATATATATATATATATATATATATATATATATATATATATATATATATATATATATGAACCAATTTAGAAACCTTGTTTTTGAATCACTAGAACTTCACTAGAGACATCTATTGGTGAGATGTGAGATACAACTATCGTCAGCCCCGTAAATCGGCTGTCCAAATTTAAAACACAGTAAGGGACATTTTTTTTGTAGTACGTTTTTTTTTGCATTTTCGGACTAAGTAGAGTCTACTTAGTCCATAAATGCAAAAAAAACGTACTACAAAAAATTGTCCCTTACTGTGTTTTAAATTTGGACAGCCGAAATGCCCAGATCCCATATTCTTCTTCATCTTTGATGAGATGTTCAAAAATAACATCATATATTTATATTAATCTACATTACAGTAAAAAAATAGAATTAATCGTAATCGATTAAATGATAACTAATTTTACACTTACTCTCTGATCCACTATTATGCCAAAATATATGCAGAACCAATATTCCAAGCCAAGGGAATCATAAAACTACCGATATATCAGTTACCATCGCATCGCAAACGATAACAGTATTCGTAAATCTAAACTATCTGAATGATGCATGTAGTGCGGTTTAAATTATTATGTGGATATAATTATACATGAAACACGATGACTTATTCATTAAACACGATTTTATTTAAAACGACAAACGCCAAAATGCAAAATTAAACATCAACGGGTTCGAATAATGGCGCAGTGTATTTTACCACGAAACGAATTTGATTTAATTATATAGCTCTTTTGTTTGGAATCATGTTTTAAATTATTCGACAAATAATCATGTATCACAAAATAAATGTAAGGTAAATTGGTCAATGTACACTATTGAAGGTAAATAATAAATACATATTTTACCTATAACTCTTAACCACCTTTATTTTTGTCACTTTTTCCAACCGGTTTTGTCAAGAACCTTGTCATCTTCAGGGGTTTGAGTTTTATTTACTCATATAATAAATTCACCATTCTACCCATGATTGACAGCAGTTGTCAAGAATCACGGTCTCTGCCATGTCTGGCTTGTCCGCCTAGTAGTGTATTTGTCAGGACGCTCGACTACCGTTCTGGAGGTCCCGAGTTCAATTCTCAGGGGGGTCAAATAAATAAAAGTGATTTTTTTTACTGTAATATTTATTCAATATTACCCTGGACTGGTACCTGAAGCGGAGGGCTGATCACCTTTCCTTTGTATGTTAACGATCAAGATAACACTACGTTTATATAATGCAGTGCCCTATGCAACATTGGGGTGCGGATGAGGGTTTGATATGATATTGTGGGTGTTTTATTTTGCGTTCAATTGATAGCGCTGTCATTAAGATTTTAAAAAATATTCTTCAATAAAGCATGTTTTGACCTGTCGCGCATTTTATTTAACAGCACAAAATTTTAAAGCAAACGGTGGATAGCTTGAGGTCATTAGAGATTTTGAAAAATCAATTATTTCCATTTTAATTTATGTAGATTTAATGTGAAATTTATATTGGTTCCAAATACCAAAGAGATTAAACAAAATTAATACGTACAAAATTAATCGATTTTTAAATATACGTACCTATCCCAATGCAAAATATATTATACTAAGAAATTTACAGCCACATAAATAAACAGGCTACAAGTTTCACTAGACTCGTATTAGTATTCACGAGCATAAGTTACATTACTTGATGATAACATCTATGTACAAATTCGAATCCCGCATCCCGAAAACCGCCTAAATAATCACATGTCCCAAATTTGAAATAGATGTAATGGATTCGGGTGCAAGGATAGCACAGAGGCGCGATTATACTGTCGCGAGAAACAGGTGTTTGATATTTTTTTCAGGTATACGACGTACTTATCATCTTGCTATCTCCTTTATACAAGTAGTTTTGGTCAACTCATGTGTGTGATGTATGCATCTATTTAATGTTTTGTGTTGTTCACCCTCAATCAGATGGATTGAAAAAAAATCAACGCGCACAAAAAATTACGTTACATCTTGGTCCTGGGTTTTCAGAGGAATCAAACGTTGGTTTTTATTATAATAAATAGTCTATACGACATTGCACTGCATGGCCAACCCCAGGATAGACTACCAAAGAGATGGATCGACAGCTGGGAATCGACATCGCAGGAGGTTAATCCCCTTCAAAAATAGATCAAAAGACCTAAACTATGAAGACGAAGAAGAAAAAGAAGTCTGTGGGCCATTAGAAGAACCGACGCAAAACTTAAAAACACCTTTTGACTTTTTCTTGGGATCAAATAATTTCGATTCATATTAGCTTTTATTCTCAATTTATCCTCCAAAGGTATGAAGAACATAAAACATTTTAAGAAAAAAAGAGATAGATGCATGTTCAAGCACTTGTGTTAAGGTGATAGCACAATGATTAGTACGTTGTATATCTGAAAAGATAATGTACCGCGGAAGCAAATGTGTCCGCCGTCGTCATGATCGATCCCCTGCACCCGCAAGCCGGTATATCGGAAGACGTAAGATAGTGCTAGACAGGTAGTACAGTGAAACCTCGATATAATAGACTTGGGAGGAGGGGGTGTACGTTAAAGCCGAAAGTCCATTATATAAAAAAAAGGTTTAAATTTAATTTTCAAATATGTATTTAAAAAAAATATTAAAGCTGTATTAAGATATAAATAAACAATACAAAACACAAAATAAATCTAAAATTGTCATCGCACACTCGTTGTGAAGTAATTTTACTGTTTGATATCGACGCGCTTGATTTCGGTAATCCTGCTTTAAAAAAAATAATGAAGTTTTATTTGCACTTTTGAAGCTTTGAGTCATAATTTGTAATTATCTTGTCCGAAAAAAATTGTTCACATACGGCGACACTTGAATTTAAGCATGTGTAATATTAACAGGATCTTTTTATTTTTTCACATTTGTCCGGACTTTTTGTCCATTTTATCCGAAGTTTGTTAAATAGTTAACCCATCATGACTGATAGGATCGAATGCAGAGTGGACACCGCAGTAACAAATAACGCGCTAAGAGTGTCAGAAATGAAGACTCTAACGAGCATATCGTTCAAGAGACTACGATATAGAATAAGGAACACCAGGATAAGAGAAATATGCGAGATTGTAGAATGTTGTTAGGTGAAGAAGGCAATGAAGGAGACAATGGTATACGGATGTGATAAGAATGAAACCATCCCCACATTGCACTGCAGGTGGACCACAAAGAGATGGGTTGACAGCTGGGAATCGACTTCGCAGGAGGCTAATCCATCTTAAAATCATGCCACGAGGCCTTCACCAAGCAGAAGAAGACGAAGAAGTTAAAAAGAGGTCCGTTATATCAAGGTGATACTGTATGTAATACCTGGGGAGTTGAACATTAACCGGTTAATATAAAACGGATGTCTGTGTCTAGAGCAAGCAGTGAGATCCGAGCCATTAGGCGCGGGCGAAACCAAGGAGGACTTGACCGATTCAACACGACAAAAAGTACCAAGGCACTTACTAAATAAGCAAACATGTAAAAGCGTTTTTTAAATGTGTCTTAAGGAAACCCTTTTTTCAGAAGGCCCGTAAGTGGGGTTGGCGCGGTTGTTATCAAGGGTTGGAGCAAATACCTTGAGACCTATCTGAGATGAATGCAAATCGACATCGTGAGAGGGTGAGGGCTCGTTACATTGAGTGCTCAACTTGATAAACGGGCTTTCTTGTTATGATTCTGTATTTTTAAAGTGAACGTTATAAACATGATTAAATATTTGCGAGACGCAATCTTTCAAGAAAATATAATTTTATCGAGGCCGTTAAGTTTAATATACCTATTTTATATATCGATATCAATGAATGGTGGTAATATTTAAATCATTTTCAGCTTAGCTATGAGTAAAACTCTGATTTAAAAATATTATCTTAAAAGTATCATTTAAATTTAAATTAATTGATATTAAGTAAACAGTTCCTATTTTGTACTTAAAAAACCTGTATTATATCTGCATCGCTTATTTGAGCAAAAATCCTTGATTATTTTTTCGTAGTTGGTTTTGGAAAATATAAATATTATGATTTATAGGAAATGTTATCTCGTAGTAAACAGTACAAAAATGAAATATTATTGTATAAGGTATTTTGAAAGTGATATTACCAAGTATGTTTTGGTAGAAAAGTGTTTGATTTATATAATAAAATGACAAGCTTAAAAAAAACTGTTTATGCAC
>NW_028281231.1:22500-25000 GCF_059751285.1 Brachycentrus maculatus
CAAAAATAAAAAAAATTAAAACAAATAACGAACCAATTACGCCACTTTCCGCAGGGGTGGGCAGAGAGAACGCCACACCAATCGGTCTTTGCAAACAATATTCGCCTCTTCCACATTCATGAATCTCCTCATACATCACCGCCGATTATTCCAACTCTTGGCCGAAGAATGAACTTAGACTGAATGCAGTCAGAATACAATCTCTCAGACGAATGTGCGCCAAAATGGTATAAATATGATAGATGGATGAATGGTTATCTGTTATATAGTTTTTGTTACAACTACTTATGTATTTTTTTTTAATCGAAAACCTGGTTGAAAGATAAAAAAATATTACGTTTCTATTTGTTTTTGAAGAAAATGAATAAAAAATATTATTGCCATTTGTAACTTATATATAATAGAAAGAACACTTTTTAGATGATAATGCTATTTTGATCGTAAATAAAATAAAACAAGCTAGTGTTTTGTAAGCTTTACACGAAGTTGTAAAATGATATATAGAAATCATGACGGAAACTGTACATTGTCACACCAGAATTTCATTGTAATCCATTACCAAAACCCGAACAAAAATATTCCCCGACAAATTTGAAACGAAAACAAGAAAAAAATAAGGCAATAACAGAAAAAAACTAAAATAAAAGCGGCGAGGAGTTATGTGAAAGAAAAAGCTAAAAAGCTGTAACATAATCATTCTTTCAGTAAAAAATAGTGAGAGCTTATATGGAAAGTTTTCCCAGAGGAACAGCGCAAAAGAGAGATCGAATAAGCGTTACTTGCCCAAACCAATAAGATATTCTTTAGTAAAATAATTATTTTGAAGATTTTCTGAAAGGTTCAAATCGTTTTCTTATAATCAAATAAACATTTAAACCAATAGTTTCTCTTTTTTATTACGTGCCCCCTTTACTTCCTGCCACGAATTCTTCTTTGGAGTTTTGAGTTTGGGCCTAAGTGCAAATTATTTTTAGTGTGAACATTTTCGAAGTAAACGTCGAAGGATTATAAACTGAAGTAGTGCTTTGCCAAATACACTGCCATTTCAGTGCTAAAGCTGTTCAATAAAATGTCCTGTAATGTAAACACATAAAAACTAAGTAGCAGTAAAAAAATAAAATAAAATTATATTTGACGTTTTGACTAAATTTAAAGGTCATTCTATGGTGTATTTTGGATAAATGAATGCATAATAGATTGATTTAGTTAACTTGTAATAAAATATCCTACAAAAAGACTTTAAAAAATACATTTTCAGACTGAAAAAAAACTGAATAAGGAAAATGTAAAGAAATATCTTATTTTTTGAAATCTCATCAGAGATGAAGAAGAATATGGTCTGGGCATTTACGGGGCTGACAAACATCATAGGCTGGTTTAAGTGATCACTTTACACACTGTAAGGTTCACCAATTCTCCCTATTATGGACAAATACACAACTCAAATTCTTGGAAGTTCTATATATATGAAACAATTTAGAAACATTGTTCTTGAATCACTAGAACTTCACTAGAAGTTGAGATGAAAAGATGCTTTTTTTTAAACCCTTATCCGCACCCAATGGTGCATAGCGCACTGCATCATATAAACGCAGTGTTATCTTGATCGTTTACACATGAAGGAAAGGTGATCAGCCGTCCGCTTCAGGTACCAGTCCAGGGTAATATTGAATAAATATTACAGTGAAAAAATCACTTGTATTTATTTTACCCCCCTTGGGAATCGAACCCAGGACCTCCAGAACGGTAGCCGAGTGTGCTGACCATTACACTACGGAGGCGGACAAAAATGATGCTTTTTATTGAGCAGATAACATAATAATATAAGAAAAATCTAAAATTTTAAATATTTGTATTCAAATTCTAAAAATTTAAAGTCGTTTCTTTTTTTTGTGAAATAATTTGATAAAAGCAGCATTCTTAATAGCAATGAAATTACTAAATTTCTAACGGAAATAGTGCGGAAGCGCGAGAATTTCCTTCAAACTACACACTATAATTGTGTAACTAATGGGTTGAAATGCGATGAGAGAGTATAATAAACGGTTCTTGCATTAAAATGATGAAGTTTTAACGAGTATGATTGAAGCAATTATTCTTAAAAGCGCGATGTAAATGAATGTTGGAACAATATTTAATTACTGTTTTTATTTTGCATTTAAATATGCATTTAAAAACTATAACCTACATTAAGTCGTGAGATATATATATTTTTAAATATCTTACATAATTTAATATTCATCAGGAAGAGCACACAAATTTGAAAACTCATTATCAATCAAATAATTATGTGAAGCCATAAAAAATATCGAAATATTATACCGATTTCGAAATTAATTTACGAAACTTGTTATTTAATTTTTAATAAACACGTAATTTTCATCTTTATCCATACCCTATGGTGTAAAGGGCACTGCATCTTAAAAAAAACAGTGATGTTTTGGTCGTTTGATTCACGATGTAAACATCATTATTTGATCATCATAATTTTATTTTTATT